>NC_056624.2:200557641-200780141 GCF_002870075.4 Lactuca sativa
ATTATGGAAGCCGCTGCTGAGCCAATAATGATGGCCGGAGTGCAAGCGATGATCCAGGCGATGTTGGATCGTCAAATGGAGGAAACCAGACGTTTGCTCCAGCAAAATCGAGAGGAAGCCATTATTCAGATCGAACAGCCCGAGTTGAACGAAGGGCAGACTGAGGAGGGAGACTACAGTGGAACTGTTGGTCAAGCCAACCCACCGATAGTTAGGCAAAACTACCAGGATGGAGGAAATGACGGACGTGGATGCGAATACATGGATTTCATGGCGTCCAAACCACCGAGTCTATCTGGAAGCCCGACGCCGGTGGAAGTCATGAACTGGATCTTTGAGATGGAGACGATGTTTGAGAGTTGCGAGTGTAGCAACAGGCAAAAGACCGCTCTCGCGGTTCCTTTGTTGAAATCTGGAGTACTAAGCTGGTGGAAGCTACTAGCCGATTCGATGCCCAAAGGAGAAGCGAGCAAGATGTCATGGGAGGATTTTCTGGTGCAGTTAAAAATGCAGTACTACTCTGAGCAGGATCTTCTGGAGATCAACAACGAGTTTCAGAATCTAAAGAAGGGAAAGATGAGTGTCATCGAGTATGCTGCCAGTTTTACGGAGAAAATGAAGCTTATTCCTTATCTAGTTCCAACTGAGCTCTCCAAGGTCAACAAGTTTGCCCATGGATTACCAGTAGACTTTGGACCAATAGTCAAGCAAGTAACCACTTTGAAAGGAGACATCTGGGCATCCAGGAATGTTGAGACCCAGATTAGGGAAAAAGGTCTGGAGAGAGCTGAAGTTGGCGAGAAAAGGAAGCATGAAGGATCTTCAAAATACAACAAAGAAAAGAAATTCTCAATGAATGAAGAGGGAGGAGGAGGTGAAACCAAGTGGTGCGAGAAGTGTAAAAAGAAGCACTTCGGGAAATGTGGCGAGGACGTGACTTGCTACAAATGTGGAAAGACAGGGCATTACGCCAACAAGTGTGCATCCAACAAGAAGGTGTGTTATGGATGTAACAAAGAAGGGCATATTTATAGGGACTGTCCGGGGAAAAATAAAGCGGCTAGTCCAGAAACGCCACCGAGGCCAAGGGCATTCCACATGATCCTCGACGAAGCAGAAAACCATGCAAGGAATCAAGGATGAGGACTTCATATCTGAAGATCAAGATATGCAGTAGCCATAGTATCATATGATGTAGCCCATTAGAGGCATAGTCCAGGGTGAACTTGAACACCTATGTAATAGTTTCAAGAAATAATAAAATCTTCATTTTGTTATCTGGTGTATTAAATTGTTATGTGATTTTCTTGTATGATGACTTGGAAAACTGCGAGACGATACTTGGGACGAGTATGAGTAGGTGTGAATGGTAGTAGAGGCCTATACTATCGGAAACACAGGACTCACACTTGGATCAGGGAAAGTCACAATGTTACCAAGAAGCTAGTAATTGATTTCGTTTTATTCAAGTATGTCGTTACCATTGTTTCGGTTATGACTAAGAAAATTGTTGTTATCCCAACCCTAGTGGTCATGTCACATTGAGTTCGACTACGATGAGTAGGTTACGTGGTTCAGAGAACTAAGTTTGATGTAGCGTCCGACTTTAACCAAACAATTGAAATCAAAGCGACCAATAGAAGTATCGCGCTCGATGCTAAAGAAGTTGGTAGCTAGAAATGCTACATGTTAAAGTGTGATTATATCACATTAGAACATGAAGGAAGGCATAGTCTGTTTTAGAATTTAATTCTAAGAGACCCGAGTCTAAACGTTCATCACATGATGATAGGTCATTATTTGGATTCTAACCCGAGGTAGAGAGCAGGTGCACGATCAAGTATTGATTACAGTCAATAAGTCTAAGAGATCGACTTGAAGGAATATAGAAGTTATAATTATTACCTAGAATGAAGGGATGATGTATGGAGTCATCATACGACCCTGTTTCGTTGATGATTCCAAGATGTAATCATCCTAAGAGGGAGATAATTGTAACGCCCGCAGATCCGGGTTAGTTAATTTAGAGGCAATAGGGGTTGAAAACGACTTTTCGACAATAGATTATTTAGAATAAATAATCTTAACCAAGTTTTAGAATATGTCACAAGGTTTCCGTACATATAAAGAACGCCGAAATCCGAGTTATAACGAAGAAGTTATGACGCGTCGAAGTTTCACGTCGGAACCGGCACGACACCAGGAAGCGTAAATAGTAAATGTACAATAGAGTGAGATTTAGCCTTAGCGCTCTAAACGAAAGTCATAGAGTATGTTAAACTAAGAACATCGATAAAAAGAACGCCCAAATCTGACTTCGTATGAGGAAGTTATGATTTTTCGAAGTTTCGGATTAGCAGTGTACAACCCGAAATTCGAATATTAGATTGAGCGGTTTTTAGCCGACACGACCTGAACGAGAATCGAATATCTCGTTAAGAGTAGCGTAATGAGAAAAAGATGGGCAAAAGCGGACATCGGATGAAGAAGTTATGAGGATTTAACGGACCAATCATGTCCCGGCCTGTTAATAATATAAAATTTAAAATCGAGTCAAAATTAGCCGACGAAGTCTAAACGAAAGTTGTAGAGTACGTTCCCGCCTTCGCGTGGATATAAAGAACGTCGAAAAAGGAGTTTGTACGCAAAAGTTACGAATTTTTAAAGTTGGAAAGTGAAATTGCGAAACTGATGCATGGACTGATGACGTGCTTAATCCTGACCGTCGCTTGCTGATCACGGCTCGCTTCGTATGGCCGACACGTGGTCCTCGCATACGCCCCGCGTACCCTCGCCTTACCTCTTCCGATGTTGCAAGCCAGCTGGTGCGAAGCTGGCACCCTTATCTGAACTAAGGCTTCAGTACGCCCAGCGTAAGTCCGAAGTCTGGGCTATAAATAGAAGGTCGAGGCTGCCATTCTGCTTCACTCCAAAACCTCTTCTTTCTCTCACTAATTTCTCTCTCTACAACCCCAAACCCCCCCTAAACCCTAGATAAACCCCTTAGCACCCGATGGAAGCCCCGAGACTCCCAAAGTCCCGAGAAAAAGGAGTCTTTCGGTTTCGAAACGCTGCTCCAATTAAGTTCCAGTTTTCGATAAAATTCGCTGTAAGTGAACTACGCTTACGCAACTTTTAATATAGATTACAAATAATTATAGTAATGTTATTAGGTCCTTAAAATAATTATTTGGGCTATTATTATGAGTTATATTGAGTGCTATTAACGCTTATATAATAATAATAATAGCCAGACTATTAATTTGTCGTGGTTATCGTTAGACTAAACCCTAGTGGTATTGGTATTAGGTTTTATCGAAGGAAATAATTTTGAGAGTATCGAAGCGCTGTCCGAGTGCTGAGTCACCACCTTTCAGGTGAGTGCATGGTCCCCTTCAACTTACACAGAGATATGAAGTATTTACTACGTGCTATGTGTGCATATTGTCTGTTTACTTGCTGTCTATGCTTGGTGAAAGATTTTATACATGTTTTAAATGATTTAAACTATATATGTATTTTATATCTACGAAAATGTTGGGGTAAAACATGGGTAGATATAATAGATGAAATAAGAGTTGGACGATGAGTTGAGAGGTGATATAGACTATGAGGTATGGGTGAGAGGTGTACAATGTGAGAAGCCTTTTTCCCAAACGATGTCCCCGTCATTCAACAGAGTATGGATGACAACCACGGAATATTCTAGACAGTTCAGTGGAACACTAGCAGGCTCACAACCTATAGGTGTTGTGAATGATGTGTTCACTCGGTGTACTCTAAACCTTGGTGATCATGCAGACTTGATGCCTAGACCCTGGTGATCATGCAGACTTGGTGCCAAAACCCTGGTGGCTATGCAGACTTAGTGCCTATTGTATAAATTCTGGCAACTATGCAGACTTAGTGCCTAAACCCCGGTGACGATGGACTTTGTGCCGATTCCTTAGGATGATCCTTAGGAATGTATGAACGAGGAATGGTTGATTCTTAGGGTAGATCCTTAAGAATAAAGAAGATAATGGGGATGGGTAATTGGGTTGATTGTTTGATTGTTTGAACATAATAATTATATTACTGTGGGTTGAAAATCCTATGTACTCACCAGGTTTCCCAACCTGACCCACTCAGTTTATTTATATCACTGGTGTTGATATGAAGTCACATTACCCTGAGAGATTTAAAGAGATGTAGATCACTAGTGTAAATAAATGTAAGTTCTGTTTATGCTTATGTTTCTGTATTAACGATGACATCCCAAACGTTTTAAAATGAATAAAATACGTTTCTTCGAAAATGTTTTAATAACGTATTTATCATGTTTTACTGGGAACAAATTCTGCAACATTTTTATTAAAAGAAGTACTCTGATTTTTATAAAGCATAAACAAAAAAATCGGTCTTTTCTGGCTGTGAAAATGGGGATGTCACAACCTCCCTCAAGTGCTCCTCGTGCTGGAATATAACCGATCTATACATGAACGAAACCTTCCCGAAGGTAGTGAGATACTACCGAGTTTTACTCACACTTGCTACAGTTACTACATCCGTAGTAACCTACTCTACAGGGGACGACCTCCAGCTATCATTCCAAATCCAAGATATGGAGATGGCATATGACTCACTCGCAAGTAGGTAATATAATATTCCAATATATGTACCTACTAAATTGGTGCAGTAACATAACAACAACATCATAAATAATAATTGACAAGAAGGTAAAAGATATGTACCTCCAACATCCCATGCTGCTCGAATCCTTGCTGAAGTCAACCGAAATGCTTTGCTCCGAGCCATGGGAGCCTTTGCCCGACCTTGACTTCTGCTGGCGGTTCTCGAAGTCACAGGGGCAGGAGCTGTCACCTGCCCTGCTGAACACAAACTCGGACAGTGGGCCTTCTTGTGGCCCCTCCGACTGCAATGGAAACATATTGGGTCAAATCCCTAGGCGATGGTAGCAGTACAATCTCTGCTAAAATGACCAGTTTGGCCGCACTTGAAACAACGAGGATCACCACCTCTACTACTCCTACACACACCCTCGTGCGTCCTGCCCCACTTACCGCATCGGCTATGGCCCTGGAAGTCTCTTGATCTCGAACTCGGCCCTTTGGTTCTTTTACCCGAACATGTGGGCCACTAAACCCCATCCGGTTGCCTCTTCCTTTCTGACTCCTGGTCAATCTCTCGCTCATGCGTTACCTCATCAATCGTCTGAACAACTGCTGTCTTATCCTGGAGCTTCTCGGTCAACCTATCAGTGACCCTCTCAACGATGTCGGGTAGCTCCTCGCGAACGACTCGTGAAACCTCCGCAACAACCCAATCATGCAGAGAACTCTCCTAGGGACAGGGTGCCCCACTCACTCCCGACCCCTGATGGAAAGAGCTAAAAATGGGACCTCCTCCCCAATGGATCCCTAGGATCCATAAGATTCGGGCTCTAGACAAGCCCTAAACTACCCTGAAACTAACCCGGCTCTAAAGGCCTCAAGCCAACTGTCCAAAAGCTCCATGATGGCCTCCCTAACCAAATCGAATATCATTGGAGTCTGATCAATGATGTTATGCATAATCTCTACGGAAATGACATCTCTTATTTGATCATCAAGCTGCCCGACTCTAGAGCCTGAGCCAGATCCCTCCCCGGCACCTGAACTGCCAACTGGTATCTCGCGCAACGTCACCATGCTGAAAACATATCGCAATAACTTTCAGAATACTCATTGCTGCTGAGGGACCTCTCACACACTCTACAATTCCCCTGGTTTCGTCTTGGCCCCCTCTTGAATCGAGTACGGATCCTCTACTTTCAGTAGTACGGGCCCATACTACCTTCCACATCTATCCGTACTCTCCTCAAGAGTTACCTGAACTCAACTAAGTCCCTTCTACTACTACTGGTCTCTGCTACTCTAATCCTAGGATTTCCCTAGGGGAAATCCCTGACTCTACCCAACCCAGTCTTCAGCTGCTGAAGGCTTCCTTGTAATGCCAATTAGCCATCACTGGAATATCATCACATGTGACGAGGCTCAGATAATCCTTCGAGTAGAAGACTCGTCCCTATAACGGTTAGACTCAGACGAGAGCTGCGCAATAGGGCCAAATCCAACACTCTGAGATTATTCAACCCTGATCACACGTGACGTGACGTATTCACCTGATGGCTAACTCCCATCACTCAGAGTCCTACAAAGCAAAAAGCAAGCAGCATTCGGACACAGGAAACTACTCAAGCACATCTATTCTCATAACGAGAAACTGTACTAGCATACAATGCTAAGCTCATACTATCAGGCATAACCTAAACATGCTATCCTACTACTCGCTACTCAATTCTAGCATGCAATTCTCATAAAACTAAAACACATATAGCAGGCACATAAGACATCCTCCTAGATCCTTAGTCCTATTCTAGCATGCTGTTCTACTAAAACTGAAACTGATAATCATAACATAAACTTGTATGGGTAATTTGGGAGTACTTACTTGAGCTCGGCTGATTGCATGCACCACACCCTTTTCTCTTTTCAAAATTCTTTTCGCTTTTTCTAAAACTCTTTTCTTTATACTTTTTCTAAAATTGTTTTCTTTTCTCAAAATCCTTTTGTAAACATGGTTTTTCTCTTGAAAACTTTATACCACTTCCTTAGTTTGAGTTCAGACACACCCGAAAGTATGCTCGAATCCCTCAAACCAAGGCTCTGATACCAACTTGTAAGGACCCAAAAGTCATGACTAAAAATTTCATTTGAATAATATTACTTAAACCACGATTGTCAATCCATAACATGAATTATAGTATAAATTCAGAGTGTTAGTTCAAAGCATATTCTTATCATCAGAGTAAAACATCCCAGGCTGACTAACTATGGTGTGTGCCATGCGATCATCCCGAGCTCTTCCCTCCGCTACCGGAAGTACCTGAAACCAAAACTGAAAACTGTAAGCACGAAGTTTAGTGACCTCCCCCAAACTACCACATACCATACAATAACATATAAAGCACATATTAGGCCTTGCCCACTACATCGGACCGAAGTCCGGACTAACTGAACATAGCATAACATGATCATAGCATATAACATAAGCACATATACTGCATACTCCATCGGACCGAGTTCCGGACTACCTAACACATAAACATGCTTGAATCACAAAGAAATCAAACATACTAAACTACTGCATCGGACCAAAGTCCGAAACTACTGCTATTTAAACGGGCCGACATTGTGGCCATAGACCCGTTCCTACTGGAAGAAAAAGTCACCTGTACTGCTAAACTCTACTGATGATCCTCTGGTTGCTAATCGACTATTCTCTGAAGCGTTGCTCTCCTAGCTCACCGAGCTACCAACACCAAATAATAGAACTTAGCCTAAACTGTCATCTAGAGGTCAAATAAGTCAACTCTGGTCATGGTCCTGGTCAAAGTCAACCTTCCAGTTGACTCGACTCGCCGAGTTGTTCTACCAACTCGCCGAGTCCATGCTCCTCAAATCCTAAACAACCTCGACTCCACTCGTCGAGTCTAGCGAGAACTCGACGAGTTCTCCTTCATCTAACACTTCAGGACTATCTTCAACCGACTCACTGAGTTGTTCAACAACTCGCTCAGTCCATCTTCATCGGCTAAGGAGATTGCCTTGGACTCGCCGAGTTCCTCCTTGAACTCGTCGAGTACCATGATCTTCATGTCCATCACGGGCACAGACTGGATGAGTTCTTCTCTAACCCCACCCACTGATCCGACTCATAAACAGAATGGTTTGGGTTTTGCGACCCGACTCGCCGAGTCCATGAGATGACTCGCCGAGTCCTCCTTGTGACAAGTCTATTCTGTCGATTTCAGTCTATTCCAACACTTCCAACTCATAGATCTGGACTCCTTATGCTATCATTGCACGTAAAGTTGCTAACTTTACGTGCATGAAAGGTGTTATGAGGCTAGAACACCCTAATCTAAACTACATTGGAGGTCTAAGTCATGAAAGGAAGCCATAGCTGAGTAACGCTTCACACGCAGAGCTTTTAGAGCTCAGAAATGCTCAGATCTAATCTGTATTCATCCTCAAAGGCTCAATACTCGGGTTGGCCTTGGAAATGGTCCCAAAAGTGACAAGATACTAGCAAAGAAGGGGATCTAGATGATTAACAACCAAGGTATGAGCTTCATACCTTTAAATGATCTGAGATGACACCCAAACTCTGGATCTATACTCCTTTCCTTGCTCCTTTCTCCTTCAACCTTCAAGATGCACTCAAAAGGGACCTTAATCTTTTCACATAAGCTCAAGAATGAAGTTGGGTGGCTAGGGTTTCGTCTATGGACAATGGAGGCTGCAATTGAAACCCTAGAAATGAGAATGAGATGCTTAAATAGGGTACCAAGTCCCAAAATTAGGGTTTCCCAACCCAAACCAGACTCGCCGAGTCAGTCTCCACGACTCGTCGAGTCGGTCACTTAATCCGCGACACAGGTCACGCTCCGACTCGTCGAGTTCCTCCTTGGACTCGATGAGTTGACTCCTTTGACTTAGGGATTTTCTTTCCTTTCCTGGTCTTCCTGATTCCGGGTGTTACAGAAGGTATTGTGATTCATATCACCAATTAAATGGGCAATTGGATAATTCAAAGCTTATAATAATTTTAATTATGACAGAAAAACAAAGATCAAAAGTCAATAATTAGCATCATTTTGATTTGTAGAAAATTGTATCTAAAAGCACATTTACTGTTTAGTTAATTAATGTGTAATGATACACCTGAAGTGTTTGGATACGTTGAAATAATGACGCACCTTTACTTTTAGTTTTTTTTGTATGTGTTTCATTTCATGGTACTTCTTATTAAAAAATTCATTCCCATCAGAGTAGTTTTGAGTGTATTATATCATTTTTGTGACCACAAAATGTAAATTTACACTAAACATGGGTATATATGGTATTTTCACTAGAAGATAGGACTTTTATGTAGTTTTGATTGTATTATATCATTTTTATCTTTCAAATACATGTATATGTATTAGCCTTAATGAGTATACCAAAAAGTGAATAATTGTCTTTTGCTTTGTTCTTTTTGTAGATTAGCGCATTGGGAATTCAATTGAGGAGCTGGATTCTGCTGAAGTTATGTTTGATGGCTATATGACACCAAAGAAAAGAGAAAAAAACACATTACAATTCACTTGAGGTGTTGGTTGTAGGAGATAAAAAAGAGGATGATGAATATCCATTCAATAATTATGATGAATTTCTAATTAATGACTATAAAGGAAAAGTAGTTCCTCCTGGTAAAAATGCAAGTTATTTAGAAATGCAAGTTATAAATATACTGAAGAATATGTATGTTGTTTTGTGTTGGTACATACAAGTTAAGGTATAATAGGCACCTATTTTTGTATGGAAGGAGCTGAACAACTTGAGTTTCTTAACAAACCATGGTGTCCTCTCACCCGTAAACTAAAAATATTTGTTGTTATTTTAATTCCATATCTATGTGTTTAAATGCAAGAAATAGCAACCAACTTTCATTTATTTGTTTATTATTTTGAAAATTATTCTTAATATCTAATTGTGATGTTGTGTAATTATGCAGGCTTCTAGTTTTGGTTCAAATGATGGTTCTTCGATTGGTTCAAATGGTGGTTTTACAACTAACATTCCATGTTTGATTCTTCTAATAATTATATTAGCATATTAATTTTTTGACTTTTATTTGATCAGGTCACAAGAATTATCAGAGCAGGGGTTCATTAGTCTTAAAGAATTATGAAAGGCAAGATGCAACTCTACTTAGTTGGAATTTGATGTTTATCATCTTTGTGTATATCTTTTTAGTTTGTATAACATTACATTGCAGAAGGTTTCCCTTAATAGCAATGTAGTATTAGGTTATATAGTTAGGGAAAACCTCTTAATAACAATGTACAATTAGATCCCCTTAATATCAATATATTACAATTTTTTTGACATGATGTTATTGGATGAAAGTGATTGTTTTGGTATATATTTGTTTACATATTTTTGTATTATGCGTAAATGAGTATCGTAAAGACGCGTCGTAAATGCATATCGAAAATGGTTACTAAAGTTTATGACACGCAAATGTGTGTCATCTTCATTTATGACAGGGGATTCCTTGATACGCATTGCGTGTCATAAACACACGCGTCTTAAGGTTACGACACGCAAATGCGTGCCGTCTTCCCTTATGATAGGGCTTTCCTTGATACGCATTGTGTGTCATAACTGTGTGTCGTAAATGCCTGTCATAAATGCGCATCGTAAATAGACGATGTGTAAAAGTGTGTCGTCTCTTGTTATGACAGGGTCTTCCTTGACACACATTTGCGTGTCGTCCGAGCGTTTTACGACACGCATTGCGCGTCGTAAAAGACTGTTTTTCTAGTAGTGAATGTACTTACTCATTCTAAAATATTAAAATTCGTTTGGTATAAAATATGTATTCATTAAAAATTATTAATCTTGATAATATATGTTTATAGTATTCTCTCAAAATGTAATGTTTTTTTTAAAGATAATCATACACACATTTTTTTTAAAATGTCCGAATTAATATAATTATTATAAAAAAATCAGATTTCTAAAATTAAGAGAATTAATTATTTCCTAAAATCCGTAATTTTTAATTTTTAAATTTATTTTAATTGACTAAAATACCCTTACAATGAAATTAGATGGTAATTTTGAATTATTTTTAATTCAATAATATTTATTAATCATTTTCTTAAAATAACTAAAATGATTGGCCTACAATCATTCCTACATCCACATAATAATTAGTTAGAACACAATAACCTAAGCCTATATGTAATTAGTTGTAAATTATTTATTTCATGGAAATATTAATTTCAATGTTAAGTATAAAAATATATCATAAAGTATGATTTATTATGTCATGTAAATCTTTGTGGACCAAAATGGTTTTTTTTTTGTCTTATATGGATTTATATGTTTTATAAGTTATAAAAATTAGAAGAGTTTTTATAGAAAAACTAGCTTCTTTTTATAAAATATTCAAGAAGACTATAAAAAAATACTTGCTTTTGATTAATTTATTCAACACGCTATGCTTTTAGAAAGCATAGCTAGTTGATTTGATGAAGCATGAGTTTTAAATGCTAAGACCCATGGGTAAGGACTTAAAAGAACTAGTTTTCTCACTTCTTTCACTAAGTGAACCAAAAAATTTATGGCTTCCCATCTCTATATTTTCTTTAGTTTTTGTCTCTTAAAGTGTTAAGAACATAAAGATGAAGATGATACTTCAATACTCTCTTTTAAGGAAAACTAGTTTCTTTGTCTTATAAGCTTAAGAGATTCTTTTATTACAAAAATAAGACTAGAGTCTTATTAAGTTGATTTATTGTTGGTGGATATCTCTGGAGAACTTTTACCTTGAAGTTTCATGCCACACATCATCAACTTCCAATCTCCCATGGGAATCAAAATCTTCAAAGGTTGTAACATTTTTTTATGGTTGTTTTTAACTTTCTATGTTTTGCAAAAATATCTTTTGGTTGATATAAAACTACTTTTATTTTTTCAAAATCACAGTCTTTCGTTGCCACATGTTTTTGAAATAATTTTTGAATAATAACCCAACAATTTGTATCAGAGTCATTTTTGTAAGCTTAGTTAGATTATTTGTTAAGTTGATTAAATCTTTGTTTTTGGAAAACATTGATAGTTTTCACTTTGCAAGAAAAATCCATACATATTTTCTATGAAAACTTTAAAATTTTTATAATTTTTATTTTTTACTAAAAGTTTACATGTATCTTTTTAGTCATAAAAGTTGTCTTAGAAAAACAAAGAGTTTGTAACATCCGGATTCCCATGTATATTATTTTATTCATTTATTTTGAGTTTGGGGAGGAACTCGGCAAGTTGATGCGTAGACTCACCGAGTAGGATCACGAGTTCTTATCCGGATTAGTGACCGGACTCGACGAGTCGAGTCGTGGACTCGGCGAGTCCATGCTGTTAAGTGAAACCCTAATTCTCGGGTTTGGGACCTATTTAAAGGCTCTTATAGCCTTCAGTTGCGGCTACCAGACCCTAGAGAGAGACCCTAAGAGAGCTAGAGCGTTTGTGAGGAAGGAAAGGCCATTTTTGATCCTTGTGTAGGTGTTCTTGCAAGAAAAAGGTGACCAAGGCAAGAGGGAGCTGAAGAGGGTGCTATTCTGTAGATTTCAGAGCTCAAGGACTTCATATTTGAGGTATAGATTCGATCCTTCTTCAGTTTTGGTGTTAACCTTGGGAGTTAGGGTTTTCTAGACCCTTTAGAGGCTCGATTTGATGAGCATTTGGTCCCTTCTCGTATTAAGGCTTTGGATCTGGATCCAAAGAGGTCCAGACACCTTAACCCTTTGATCTTTATGATTGATATTGGGAGACATGAGCTTAGGATGCCATATTTGGGTTATTTCTTCAAATAGAGTCTTTGGGCCTTTGCACGGGCACCAAGTTCTGAACTTTACGTGATTATAATGCTTGGGAAGGTCGGATCTATGGATTAGAGGAACGGATCTGACCTCAGGAGGTCTTTTGAGTTTGAGCATGGCATGAACTCGCCGAGTCCAAGAACAGACTCAACGAGTAGGAGTAGGTTCTCCGTAAATCACACAGTTGGTGACTCGCTGATTTGGGGAAATGACTCGGTGAGTCAGAGGGGATCTAGAGGACATGAGTTCACGACTGAACTCGCTGAGTCAAGAGCCGGACTCGACGAGTTGGGACTGGTTGTCCCGCGATTCACGATCAGTGATGATTTGAAGAGTGGAGGGTTGACTCAGTGAGTCAGGTGAGGACCAGGAGTGTGAAGGACACACATGGACTCGTCGAGTCACGTTTGTGCACTCGACGAGTCTGGTCAAGGTTTAACCGTTGACTTTTGTTGACTTTTAGGGATTCGTCAACAATTGGACTTGTGGACCGTTTGAAGGGTAAAATGGTCTTTTAGCCTTCTTAGAGGACATGAGAGAGAGTCTAGCCTAGCCTGGAGAGCCATTATTAATTGTGATGATTATTTATGTTTTAGGCAGAGGCTAGATTAGTGTATACGCGAGCGAGATATCATTTGAGATATCCGAGGTGAGTCTTCTCACTATACTTTACCTTGAGTGGTAATTAGAGTTATATGACAGAGTTATTGTATGCTTTTTATGTGATGTGTTGCACTGCATTATTTCTATGTGATTTATGCTATGTGTATATCAGAGTTACAACCGGAAGGTTCACAGAGCTAGGACCAGAGGGTCCACAGAGTTAGGGCCAGGGGCCCACAGAGTTATAGCCTCGAGTGGCTAGTATGTGTTATGTGTGGTATTTTGGGGAACTCACTAAGCGTCGTGCTTACAGTGTTTTGTGTTATGCGTTTCAGGTACTAGTGAGGATCGCGGGAAGGCGTCGGCATGATTAGTACACACACGCAGAGTTTATATATATGTTATGATCTTGGGATTTTGACTTATGTTTGGATATGAAACAATGAGTTTTATAATATTGTGAAATAAAATGTTTTTAAAATGTGAAAATTTGTTTGAAATTTTACGGCGTTATAGAGTTGTTTTATATAATTTTGAGTATATAAATGTCTATGATGTGCATAAACTAGCCATGGACATTTGTGTTGTTGCATGCGTTGATTTATTTAAAATGGTCGTAATTATTTATTTATTCATGTGGTATGTAATAATTAAATAGACAGTTTTCATTTGTTAATTTTTGTAAGTAATAAATTAGTTTTTAGAAATAGTTTATTTTATAAAAATGTAACAAGAATTAAGATGGTGGCCATTTTGAAGATCCAAAGTTTATAAACTTGATTTTATTAAAGTTTGTCAAACTTTGTAAAATTATTTTATAAACTTGCTACAAGGTGTTGAAGCAAGTGGGAGCACATGAAGACTTTACAAAATGAAGGTCCCTTCAGTCCCTTTAGGAATGGACTTATTATTTTTGTGATTACTCACAAAAATATTATTTCAATTGTGGCTTTGTTTATGCACATATGTTTATAGCATATTTGTGTTGTTTTATATTTATGCTGTTATTATTATGTTATGGTTGATAAATTAATTTTTAAAATGCAAAATAATATTTGAACATAAATAAACATCACAAAAGAGTTTGATTTTAATGAAATTTACCTTTTAGCATAAGATGGTAAAAGTAGTTTTAAAATAAAACAAGTTTTTTCGTTAAAACTAGTAACCGGTAAAATTTTGGGAATAAAATTATATAAGTTTAAAATAGAGATATGTAAACTTCTCAAACTTCAAACCTTAATTTATAAAATAAATTTTATTAAAAGGTTTGAAAATGTTCTAAAACGCTAAAATATTGACTTAATAGTAGTTATTAAAATTTGATCGCGTCAATTTTATAAAACCAGATTTTATAAAAGAACATTGTTAAAATGTGATTCTTTTTTTTCATAAAATAATATTTTAAAGTATACTATGGTTTATTGGATGTATGCAATAACCATGATATAATATGTTTTTGAAAACTATAACTATAAAACCATCAAAAACCCCTTACAAATCTCAAATCTATGCAATCCCTTTTGAAGAACACTCGCGATTTCTCTAACCAAGTTATAGACCGATTACACAAGTTTTTCAAATTGGATGATTTGATCGGAAATCTTTTGTGATCAATGTCACCTAAGAAAGAGAGATCCGATGCATATATGGGATGTAACATGTCTAATGAAAATTTTTAATAGTGATCCCATAAATCTATGAATTATATAGTAAGATATAATTGATAATCAATATCTACCAGACTAAATTCAAATGAATGAGATAAAGGTCACATAATCATTTATTTGTTTTGCAACTTGGATCCTAGACTTTGATAATTAATGTTTTTGGAAACTAAAAGGGTATTAATTATTAAAGACTAAATATTGAAAATACTAAATGAATTTTGTAAATAAATAATCCACACTCATTACTATGAATAGTTATTTTCGTTAAATGACTTGATAAAACAATAACATTCAATAGACATAACTTCAATAAATGAGTTCATGTCTTGAGAGAGAATCTCATGAGAGATGTGAAATTATATACACTTAAAGGTCATAGTCCTAAACAATTTGCTTTGTGCAATAGACCTGAGCATGATACCTATTAAAGGCATCACTGTGATGCTCAAGATGCTTCTAACATCATACTAGGAATAGTTATTCCTGATTTCCAGGAAGTCTTGGATAATATATATATATATATATATATATATATATATATATATATATATATATATATATATATGATATAACAGGTTAAACAATATTGCAGAAAATATAGTGATATTTGTTTTAAACTTGTTTAAATAGTGGAATAATGCAAGGATGAAAAGAGTGACCTTATGTGATCTAGGAAGCCTATGTTTAAAGGACTGAGCACCTTTAAGCCCAAGAAATCTAAGAAGACTCGCATAGATGGATCTTGTTTCTTTTGTGGAGAAAATGGATACTGGATGATAAATTACTTCTCTTACCTGAAAAAAAAAGTTCGGGAGAGACTAGTACTTCAGGTATCTATTAGATAGAACTTATACTTTTCATATAACACTCAAGTACTTGGTACTTAAATCTTAAGCTAATATTTGTGACTTGTTTGCATATAATTACAAAAGAGTAACCAACTGAGCACAAACAAGTTGTAACCACACTCTCAGAGTTTAGTTCATTATTTATGCTTAGAACATAAATTACTTGTAATATACAACAATGTTTGTTTTGGAACATTGTATGTTTTAAATTTAGCATGTCTAAATATTTATGTCTCAGTTGTTTTATTTAAATGTTTGATTATTTACTTGATCATTTTTATAACGATAATACTCATATTCTGAAACGATTAACTTCTGTTTATGAAACTAGATCTCTTAATAGAACTATAAATTAAATATCAATATTTTAATAAATAAAATTAAGTTCTAATTGCAAACACTTTTGGCTTAAACTTGTTTTGAATCAAAGTTATCTAAGGCATTGTTATATTTTATTATATAAATGAAATATACATATTCCAACTTCAAGAAATGGATATTTAAAAGGAAATAATGTTGTTTATTTGACATATGTGAATTTTATTGTATATAAAATATTTCTAATCAAAATTTTCCTAATATGTAGAGGGAATAATTTTGAAGGAACTATACATTCTGATGTATGAATTCCTTTCTAATGAATTTCTAAGATTTAATGCAAGATACCAAATCAAATTTATTAACAACTATAGTAGTTATAATTATATTTTACATGGTAAACATGATTGTGAAACCTTTGTTGATGTTCCAAACATAAAGTTGGGATACAATCCAGTAACACCATCTAAAGCTTTACGTGATAATGAAGGATAAATTAGTCCTTACCGGATAATGTTTACTTTTTAATTAGTCGAAATTATATTACTTTATTCTCTTGGGATTATACATTAATCACTATTAATTGTATCTTAATTACAAACACCAACAAATTACATATCTGTAGAATATTCTAAAGGGGCATTTAGATTATTAATACAAACCCATAAAGAATAAGTTCTCTTATTCTTCTGAATGTTGAGTTAGCAGAAAGCAAGCTTCTAGTGACAAATCAAGTGGAAGGCACATGGAACTTGAATAAGCTCAAGAACCGTAGCTTCATGTAGCAATTGTTGACACTAGTTTCAACAAGGAATTGTTAAAATTGAATAATAGTTATTCACAAATACAAACTGTTCGTATTAATGGTAGAAATCATCATTGATTTGAGAAATGTGGAATCTCTCATTGATGAGTTCTTTTTGATAGTTTCTGGAAAATCCATCGACTACCAAGATGCTATATCAAATCTTGAATTTGATAAATGAATTAGAGTCATGAACATTGATATGTAATTCATGTATAATGTAACATCCCGATGTTGAGGTATTTTCAATTGTAACCCTATGTATGATTAAATGTTGCATTTTGGTCCCTAAGTATAAGAAAGAGTATAAAATGGACCATATTGGCATTTTGGTAATTTAGTCAATGATTAGTATGTTGTAGGGTGTTTACGGGGCGGTTCGACTCAGATAGTAATAAAATTATGAACCGTGACCACGGGGCAGGCATCTTACATGCACTATTCGAAGCGAAACGAATTGTATAATAAACCGAATTGAACCAAACCGTATAAAAGCGGGTAACCACGACTCGGTTCACTGTTACCCGCTATAAAAGATCAAATTTTGTTGGAGTTCTAACACCATACATTACCAAAAAATGATAAATGTGATACATAGACATAAATAAGATACTATACACTGATACATATATATATGACAGAAAACATATCATGCATAATAATATAAACAAATATACAAAATTTGAGAAAAAACCAGTTATATATTTAGTACTAAAATAAAAACATTTAATTTAAGGAACTAATGCTTCAATAATGTATAAAGTAGAGAAAATGAAAACCCTAATTTTTATTTGGACACTCCTAGTACGATGGACATACACCTCATACGCGGGGCGTACGTAGTGAAAATAAAAACCCTAATTTTTAGGGTTTGATCCATATATAAACATCATTATCTCTCATTTCTCATTCCCTCACTAGCCTCCCTTTGTGAAAATAGACCCCAAGCAAACCCTAAGTGATAATAGTGCATTTTGAGCCCATTGGTGTACTTTGGTAGTGTTTGTGAAGATTAAGATGATGATGATGAGAAGAGATTGGAGCTTGGAAGCAACTTAGATCTAGGATTCCACACTTGTTGGCAACATCTTGGAGGTAAAAAGTTCACAACCTGATTACTTTATCTTGTAGATCTAGCCATTTCTTCCTTTAGGGCACTTCTGGTCCAAAATATGGTGATTCTTGAGCATGACATGTTCTTGATAAAATAAGTCATCCTTTAAGACCTTATGGGGGGTCTTAAGTCATAAAAATGTGGTCTTGATGGTTAGTTTTACTCCATGCATGTTATAGAAGGTTTTAATGCATTAAGATGTTAAGATTTGGTGTTTTAAGCACTTAATGGACATGTAAAGTCATAAAGTTGGAAACTTTATGACTCATGATGGTATTTTAGCCTTGGATCTATAATTAGACATCTTAAGTCGAAGAAATAAGTGCTTAATAGGCTAAGAGAAGGACTGCTGCGTATGTTGGGCATACCGCAGGGTACGCTGCGTGTACGCAGATATGGCCTCGATGCCTCAGACACACTTGTTTACCCCGCGTACAAAGCCTGAGTCAAGTCGGTTGAGTTGACTTGGTTGAATTGTTGACTTTGAGTAGTTTTGACCAAGGGTGTTGTGGGAAAATGTTATTAATTTAGAAAGGAAATGCATTGACATTTAGGATTTGGGTTGGGCCGGTATTTGGGAGTAGAGTGTTGATCAGATATTCGTCAAACTGTGAGGTGAGTTTCCTCACTGTTCTTGGGGTTGAAGGTACCAATGCCGGCCCCTTTGGTTATGTATCCTGGTATTTAGGATGTTGCTATATAGTAGTAATCTGTAGATCTGTCTGCTAGTCTGTTAATTGGTTATATGATTATATGTTGTTGGATATATGTTATTTGTTATATGCATGTCGACGTGGTATGGTGGGGTTGAGACTGTAGTGCTTTGTGCTATAAGTCAATAGACCAGGGCATTCCAACCGGAAGGTTGTGGGCCGGAGGTAATCTAACCAGAAGGTTGTGGACCTGTTATGTTATGTATTGGGCACTCTAACCGTAAGGTTGTGGGCCAGAGCATTCCAACCGTAAGGTTATGGGCAAGGGGTAATCCAAACAGGAGGTTGTAGACCTATTATCTGTTTGATTATATGTTTTTGTGGTGGTGCTTTGGGGGAAACTCACTAAGCGTTGACTTACAATTTTAGTTTTGTTTCAGGTACTTTAGAGGACCATGGCAAGGTGAAGGCGTGATCACACACATCATTGATTTTATGATTGATTGGATCTTGGGAGACTCTGTTTTTGAATAATTTTTCGAAAACAATGATTATGTAAACACTTCTTTTCAGTAAATGGGTTGTTTTAAAAAGTTTAAATTTATTGTGGTTTTGAGATGTTACATATAATAATCAAGTATGGTCTTGATGTATCTTCCTCTTTATAGCAAGGCTAGAAGGAGTAAGAGATTCTTTTAGAAAGAATAAATACATGGATATCATACACATTTAGCAAGGCATGTCATAAAATGATTTTATCATACTCGTATCATTGACTATGGTCCTATCATACTCATGACATTAACTATGATCAAACTTTTTCAGAAGTAGCTATGATTAGATCAACAAGGATATTATTTACTATTACTTTATATTCTTAATATGAAGTAAAGCACTTCCTAGGCTCTCCTAGGATCTCACCTCACCCTGCCATCAGCTGACTAAAGACCCTCATCGGTGCCAATTAACTACTTCATGAATACAATCACATGCAAAATAACTTAAATAATCTTAGATTAAAAGATTCAACCCTACAACGGTTGGACTCATACAAGATTTGCACAATAAGAACAAATCCTTCACTCTATGATTATTAACCCATGTAACATGTGACTTAATATATTCAATTAATAGTTAATTCACACTCGAAAGAGTCCTACAAGAAACAAGCAAGTAACATTCGATCAATAAAACTCTATAGGCATAAGGCATTATAATTCAGGAAATTCTAGTATGCAATTCCTGAAGATCCCTACCCTATAACTAGCATGCAGTTCTATCATAAGCAAATTACGGTGTGGTTATCTTAGAGGTATACTTTCTTGCTTCGGATGAGCGTACACATTTCATCATTCTTTGGTTACCCTTGAAAAACATATCCGAAAACAATTTTGAAAATTATTTTGAAAACTTTTACATACTCTGGATTCGTACGAATGTTCATACAATTCTCTCAACCAGGGATCCGATACCAACTTTTAACATCCCAAAAATCAAGGTAAATTTTTTTTCAAGACCAATCTAAAAACCATAGATGTTTACAAAACATAGTTTCTAAAAGTTATAATAATGAACCGAGTATCCCAAATCAAACATCATAAAATACGATGGATGTGTATGATTGAGCCTTTGTCCTATCCTTTGAAGTACCTGAAACCATAACAATCAAACTGTAAGTCAAAGCTTAGTGAGTTCCCACAAAGTACCATACACAACCATATGGATAACAACATGCATACCGGGTCCACAATTATCAGATTGGATTACTCCTGAGCCTACAACATGAATCTGGCTTGCTCCCAGGTTTGTTGGCTTCCGCATAGAGCAATATTGCTTCAACCCTACGGTGCTATATCGACATATGCAATAGGGATGTCAACGGGGGCAAACGGGACGGGGAGTGCATCCCCCGCCCCCGCCCCCAAATTTTCCTTGTTCCCTCGTTCTTGCCCCCGCCCCCGAAATGTATAACCTTCTTACCCCCGCCCCCGATTGATTTTCGGCTGCCTTTTTTTTTGGTTAAAAGAAGTTGTTATTTACGCTAAAAGAAACTATTTTTTAGGTAACAAATAATTATTTGTAGTAAAATTTTACATGTTAAAAATAAAAAAATTATGGCATCTTAAAAACATTATACTAACAATTTAAAAACATGTTTTTTTTAATGAATTTTGGAAGCTCAAAATCATGTTATAGTTTATTATATTTATATAATTGATATATGTAAATATTAGTGTAATTTATTAACGGGGTCCCCATGGAGGTTTCGGGACAGGATTGTCTACCCCCACTCCCGCCCCCGAAATTAAAATGGGGGTTAACCTTGCCCCCGCCCCCGATTTTTTAAATTTTTTTCCCCAAACGGGACGGGGGCCCCATGGGAACGGGATCCCACAGGACTTTTTGACATCCCTAATATGCAATAGATACATAATCTAGTGGGACGATATTGGTGCTTTCAACCTATAAGTACAATGAAGAAAATTCACTTGAAATGAAAGACCAAGAAACACTACCACATGCTTCCCTTTTGCATTGCTTGCTCCCATGAGCCATCTATCACCAAAACATGGAAGAGTCTTGATCAACAGCCAAAATCCTTCAAGTTTGACCTGAAGTCAAACAGGTCAAATAGATAACGGTCAAACTTGATCAAAGTCAAAGCCACATCGTGGCTATGCCAAAATAGGACAATCGTGATTTATTGTGCTAAGAGAGATTTTCCTAACTAAAATTAAAACCAACCTACATATATGCAAATCTTGTAATTATATGTATTCAAATCTTGTAAATATATGTATTGGAGGGTATTCATAGAGTTTGATTTTGTTCTACGTATATTTTATTATTGATTACGTCATATAAGCTTTATATTAAAGCAAATATTATTATTTTCTGGAAAAAATCGTGCCCATTGTTTATATATATTTCAGTGATCCCATATAAACAACCTAAGTTGAAATTTCCCTTTCATCCTAAATGCGGAATATGGAGGCCGGAGAGCCATCCTACAGCGGCGGTGAAGACTGCTCCGATGATATTGAAGGAAACATTGCCTACAACATTGGGTTCTATTTGGTCTCTCTGATGGAATAATTCAGAAATAGATTTAATTGTTTTAATGTCATGTTTTTATTTTATGTTGAATAATTCAAGCCATGTTGGATGTAGAAGTCCGAGTCTTAAGCCAGTAAGGGTAGTTGCAGAAATTTTAGCATTTTTCTTTGTTTAAATCGATAGCTAGTGTGAACGTTGTGATTATCACTTTTTCCTGCAATTCAGTAAATAAAAGGCTTCAAAAGCTATAAGCTTTAAGCAGTTCTTGGTGCTCTGTTTCTTTTGTGTTACTATTTCATTGCTATACCTATGACAACCTGAAATTTTGTTCTGTACAAACATTAGCACTTCAATAGAAGTCAGAATAGTTGCAGTAACTTTTCAGACTTTTCAGTATAAGTTTGAGTATTTCAGGATTTACACTTAAAGAGATATCAGGAGAGAGGATGCGCTAGGGTTACGTGCAACTCTGTTATTTCAAAACTCTATGATATTAGAGTTCATTTCTTGAATAAAATATTTTCTGCCAAAAATCCCAGGAGTATATATAGGATTCTGAGCCATATTTATTCATTAGTTCCATTTCCAACTAGAGAAAAGCAGATTCTCTCCCACGGATCTTCGGTTTTTCATCCCAAATCGTGAGTACCTCTCTCTAGTTGTATTATAGAGCTTAATATGTGCTTAATAATATAAAAATCATGTCCAAACAACAAGATTTAAGAGTTTACCGCCCAAGAACATCTTGGACCGTAAACCCTTTTATAAGGGAGAAATGAGGGCCTAGTCCTTTCCTCTTGATATGAAACTATGCTAGGCTTGTATGTTAGTGTATATAGGACTAGAAATCACCCATGAACACCAAGAGTAAGGTGTTTACGGCCCAAGAAGTTCTTGGACCGTGAACTCCAAACTCAAGGGCCAAAAGGTGCCTTAATCACCCCTAAAGCCTTGGACAATAGCCTTGATTTACTCCGAGTTAATTTAGGGACTTTAAATCATCAAAAAACCCATCCTAAAGAGAGATTACGACCGTAATCTCTAATGCTTTTGGTCCTTGGGGCCGTAAACTCCTCAAAGGAGTGTATTTAAGCCCAAGTAGGAATGCTTCTAGGGATCATTTAGAACTTCAAAACACCAAATGACATCAAGCTTAGGAGCTTACGGCCGTAAAATCAAGGGTTTATGACCGTAAACTCCTTGTGTGAGGTTTCTTGGAGAGTAAACTCATGTATAGGGTCCTTTGGAACCCTAAAACCCCTAGCATTGACCTACAACAACTTAGATGCAATCCTTAGGGCTAATAACACTTATTATAAGTGTTTAACATGTTCTAGGAGGTCTAAACATTTTCAATTAGTAATTTAAAGCTAATTGGGTACATTTATGTGTGATTATATGTTAACTAGGATCATAGCGTGTGTTCAAGACTTCACTTGACACCTAGCAATCCTACATCTTCAGTACATCCGTATCACTCACTACAGGTGAGTTCATACCCCTTAATCAATGGTTTAAATGTTTTTAAACGCTTTTATGGGGGGGGGGGAATACAAGTCAAATACTTATAGTTATTAAATCAATCACACGTGATTAATAACTACTAAACCAGTGATCTTTCTTACTGTTCAAACTGTTTTGCTTCAAACTGTTTTACAAATTCTTATATTTGTCAAATACATTTACTTAAGCTCTGTTATACTTATTATCAATTGCATGTGTAGGTATGTATAGTTATATAAGCAATGTTTAAAAAGCTTAGGACGGCTTTCTCGCCTTATTTCCTTTTCGCCGTTGAGATGTGGTCTGGTGGGGTATCGGGTATCCGTCCGAAGGTCGTTTAATCATTAGTTATATATCATGTGTACATACATCGTCAAAAAGGTTCTTAAAGTTCATTCAATACCCTTGGGTAGCATGGGTATACTTCCATGTTCATACGTACCAGTACATCACTAGTAAGTTACCATAGGGGTAGCACAGGAGGATACATTTACTATTACTAGAACAATGAAACATACAATGAGTCAGTTCATTCATGAGTCGGTACGGGTAATACATACAGTACATTACTATACATGCTAGATAGAGAGAACATACATTACAGCTAGCACACACAGAACATTTCAGTACATTACTATACATGCTAGATAGAGAGAACATACATTACAGCTAGCACACACAAAACATTTCAGTACATACAGGCAGACAGAGAAAGAGTACACCTTTCAGTTAGCACATTCATTACATGTACATTTATGCAGTTATGTGAACCGTTAAGCGGGGCATGGCACTTCCTTCCATGACCGTTTTTGTATCCTGAATTTCCTTAATTAGGGAGCGTATGAGTTTGCGTATAGATCTATACTGAATTGACTATCCTACACCTTGTTGCTCGCTACAGTGGGACTTGCAAGTCTATGGGTGCCAAAGGTCATTTCTTACGGCGTCTTACATCGGCGTTTTACTAGAGTCAGTAGCAGGATACAGGTCGATCACGTGTTTTATTGAATACCTTTTGTTTTTAAGGTAGTTAGTACAACGGTAGTCACTTATTACAAATACTACGGTACTTTGATATTTTCCCATTACATTCACTTCGTGAATATTCACACGATGCATGGTAATGTAGTAACTATATTTTTGGTTAATGATAGTCCGAATTGGGAAAACACACACACTCTAACAAGAGACATACACACAGACACTAGATGCCTTGGTAGAAGGCTATAGTTAGTAGGAAACATAGGGTTTTCTAGGAGAGTTCAAACATTTTACAAAACATTTTACAAATGCTTTCATACAAAGACAGACATTAATATACTTATGATCTCACCAGCTTTAAGCTGATACTCGCTTTCAAAATAACTTGTATTCTCAGGTCACCACTAGACAGGTACAGGTGCCAGGCTTTTGAGAAGATGGAGTTCGTTCAAGACTCATCTGTTATTTTTGATATGTATATTTTTGGTGTCTATAACTTTGACAGAACACACATGAATATACTATTAATGCAATGGATGATGTTGTTGCTTGTTTACTATTATTCATTGTTTGTGATACTATACATGACGTCCTCTGCCCCAGAATGTTTCCGCCATTCATGGTTTTGGGGTGTGACAATACCCTTGATAACAGGTTTGTGAAAAACCAACATTTGGTATCAGAGCATACTTGGTACATGCCCAAATATCAACCTAGAAAAGAAGAAATGGCAGGCAGTGGCAGCAATGGGAATGGTGACAAAGATGGGCAAATCACTCTACACTATCCGATGTTGACTAGAAGCAATTACAGTGCATGGGAAAGTAAGATGAGGGTCTTTATGTTGGCTCAAGGTGTTTGGGATGCAGTAGAACCCAGAACAGCCAACACTCTCGTTGAAACAAAGAAGGATAACATGGCATTGAATTTGAAGCGTTAAGCATGAAAGAGATGGAATGTGTTGATGATTTCACTGGGAAAGTGATCAACACTGTAAGTACTCTACGCACCCTAGGAGATAAGATTGAAGAGGCTCAGGTAGTGAAGAAATTACTTAGAGCTGTATCATCCAAATTCATCCAGATTGCCTCAACACTTGAGCAATTTGGAGATTTGGAATCTATGTCTGTCGAGGAAGTAATTGGTAGGCTTAAGGTGTATGAAGAACATATGAAAGGCAGCAGCGAGAGTGACAATCGGAAACTCTTATTGACCCACAAAGAATGGACCGAGAAATACAAGAAAAGGGCAGACGGAGACTCGAAACAAAGTTCGAATCGTGGTGGCTTTAGTAATTCTCGTGGTGGCAGAGGCAGAGGCAGAGGCAGAGGAAGGAATGGAAGTGGCCGTGGTGGTCGTGGAAGGGGAAATTCACACCATCAGAAAGAAAGAGGTCAAGGTTCATCAAATAATCGAGACAAAAGCGAAATTCAGTGTTATAATTGCCAAGAATTTGGCCATTATGCCGCTGAATGTAAAAATCCAAGAAAGGAGCGAAGTCATGAAAGCAATTTAATTCAGGAGCATGAAGATAATGAACCTGCACTCTTATACGCAGCATATGAAGATGAGAGCCTAGTGTTCCTGAATGAAGAAAATCTCAGTCCCCATTTGAGAACCCATGGCAATCCAAAGAAATCATCTTGCATATGGTACCTGGACACAGGTGCTAGTAATCATATGATTGGAGACAAAACCACATTTAGGAATTTGAATGAATCAATTCATGGTTTTGTGACATTTGTAAACGAGTCAAAAGTAAGAATCGAGGGAAAAGGCTCGATAGTTTTCAAATGCAAGGATGGTGGGTGTCGAAAATTAGATGAGGTGTACTACATACCCGACTTATGTAGCAACATCATTAGCCTGGGTCAATTAGCAGAAGGAGGAGATGAGATAAAAATCAAGGATCTATTCTTATGGGTTCATGATTCAATTGGAAATTTGCTTATGAAAATGAGAAGAACAACAAATAGACTCTACAAGATAGAGTTAGAAGAAGCCACTGCAGTATGCTTTGTTGCTGAAGCTGGTGACCAAACGTGGCTATGGCACAAATGGTTGGGACATACAAACTTCACTTCAATGAAGCAAATGAAGGATAAGAGACTGATTGAAGGAATGCCACAGATCAAAATTCCCTCACAACCTTGTGAAGGCTGCTTGGTGGGAAAGCAGACAAGGAACTCATTTCCGTTTAAAACAAACTTCAAGGCACATAAAAAGCTTGAGTTAATCCATGGTGACTTATATGGGCAAATCTCCCCTCCAACACTTTCTTAATCTCGATTTCTTGCCTTATGGTAGCACAGCTGCCCACCATGTCTTCCAAGTCGTTAAGCAGCTCACCTTTTCTTATCAATGTACTTTCCATTGATCAAGGTCCTTGCCTTTTATGCATTCAAATGAGAACTCATAGGATTCACATGCATAATTAACTCGATTCGATTGGCATAGAAACAAAATAATGTCAACACGATAGGTTGTAAACCTCAACTCGTGTGCTAGTGATGATCGATAAGGTTTATTTGATTTGTTCTTGAAACCTTTCAAGACCATTAAGACTCCCACTGACTCCTTGACATATAAGATTCTCTTGTCAACAACCATTTCTTGACAAACAAATATTCAAGAGTTAGTGTAGCTTTTATCAAACACTTCATAAATTGGTCCTAGTTGGTCTTTGTCTTATCCAATACATCACAACTTTCCACATTTGATGAATGTTATAAACCTTCTTAATACTTATCACTCAATTTCACAATCTTAACTCTAAGACTTGTTTTTGGAACGAAGTATGATTGACTTCTTGATTTAACCATTTCTTCAATTCTTGATTCCTTTTCTTAGACATACAATTGTACTAAGACTCACTTAGAGGATCAATTGAGATATGGTTCTTAATCATTAAGACCCATCATAAAGCATAAAAGGTACTCTCCGTTCTTCTTAGAATGGAGAAACTTTTATCTTTCTGCCTACTTGATTCTTCTTATTCGTTCTACTATTGATTTAAACCTTTTTTCAATCAATCTAGAATTACACTTAATCTTGTAAGTATAATCACATTTACTCTTATGGTGGACTTGATCAACACGCAACTTTGTGTGCTCGATCTCCTAGTCCTTCACTTGACACTTTGTCAATGAATTAGTCTAATTTCCAAATGTGAAATTTCTCATTCATCGTGCAACCAAGTTGCATGATTCCAAGTTTCTGTCCAATTGAAACTTGAGCGATGAGAAACTCTCCCTATTTGGTAAATTCTCGACTTTCCATAAATAACATAATAAGAACCAAATCCATTATTGCTAATAATAGAAACATCCAAACATCAATTTTTCATATACGCCATTGCAAGGATAAATAAATAATATAAAATCAAAATTTATTTTATTGCGGAAAATTTTTTGTCCTTACAATGCAATTCATTGAAAAACTATGCTAATACATCTTTCTTAGCAATCTAATTCTAACTCTAAGTAGTAGCTCAAGAATCTAATCTTCGAGAAATGCGATCGAAATCCATTCCTTCACGGTTAGATTTTGCTCACTTCTTCCCTTAAGCTTCCTTTCTTTTCTCCGATCCTACAAAACATCAATTGTAATCTTATCACATTATGTATTAAGAATCTAGAATAGAAGCTTAAAAGAGTTAGTCAATGGATTTTACCTAAAGCAAAGCCATACGTTTTGACTCTCCCATCTCTTAGATCTCTTAGGTAAATAGGGCAGCTTCGTCTCCAATGCCCTTTCTCTTGGCAATAACAGCAAATTGACTCTTTTGGAACATGACATGGAACTACTTCAGACATTGCCTTTCTCTTATGATCAAACTTTTCGATCATAGCATGTCTTTCGTTGCCATTATCTATATCCATAGAGGTCTTGAAGGCAGATTCACCAACCAACTTTGCTTTTCTATTGCGCCAAACCATTGCTGATTCAGCAGAAATAAGCATATATGTGAGATCTATAAGGGTCACGTCGTGGTTCATCATATAGTACTCTCTTACGAACTCACTATACGAGTTAGGAAGTGACTGAAGAACCCAATCAACAGCCATTTCCTCACAGACAACGGATCCCAACATTCTTAACCTATCAATGTGTGACTTCATCCCTATGACGTGTGCACACACCGACTTTCCTTCTTTATGTTTACTTTCCAAAAGGGCTTGAGTGATCTTGAACTTTTCAAGCCTTCAAACTTGTGGGTTAGGGAGAATAATCGGAGGAGGAGGAGGAAGTGAAGTATGATCTCTTGTTCCTCGATCGAATCGTGGAATAGCATCTTCATGTGGAAAGCTTGTTCCACGGGATTTGGGAAGACCATAGTTGTCGAACTTTGACATCTACAAAACGGGAGAAAACGAATTCAAGTTAGTTGATTGATTGAGTCCTTAGTAAATCACCCAAATGAGTTACTAAGGCTAGGACCCAACACAATATTCTACAACTCGGGAGAGGGATGCCGTAACCCTAATTGCAGAATATTTGAAGGTAAGTGAATGACGATTCACTAATTTCCACCACGAAAAACGAAAAAGAATTTAAGTTTTAAATATATGAAAACTCCTAGATCCTTTGAGATTCATTGAACTTTCAATGGCATTCTTAAATCTCGATATGCCCCTCTTGTTTGTGACTGGGATGCTGAGGATCACAAAGCGGGTGTGAATAACCATGCAAACTTACATGGTGCCCTCACATGTTACAGTCATCTATTCGATGTGCCGGTAAACCACACATGCTCCACCGAACTATGACAAACATTGAGTCACCCTTTGCTACCTTCACTTAGAACCATTTAGTGTGCCGGTAAACCACACACACTCCACTAACGTCTTCACAAGGGTACAAAGTGTAATTTCATGGAATTGCATCAATTCACTTTTGCCTAAGTAACTAAGATTGGGAATTTTATGAAAACATTTAGTTACTTTAATAATTCATTATACTTATAATGGAAGGTTTCGTCCTATCCTACCCGTTCGGCTAACGACCCTCCACTAGTCAAGAGTGCGGTGGGTAAGAGTGGATACCCATTCAATCGCCATTTTATATGCAATTTCCTTAAACACCCCTTATAGACCAGCTTCGTGAATGAGGCCTACTAACAGTAAGACTGACTTTTACTCATTCATATATATAATGTTAGACTTTTAATGTTATATATAGTATAGGGTGTGTTTTACACTTTAAAATACTAGGTGGTCAAATATAACAATTATATTTTTAATTGTAAACCAAAACTTTTATGGATTTATTAAACTTCTTTTAATTATACACCTTAAAAAACCATAAGGGTGTAATTTGAACCTTTTTAAAACAATACTAGGGTTTTAGAATTTAACATCCTAATTAAACTTTTTATCAACTTTTAAATTCCAAAACTTGAGGGCAAGTTTTGAAACTTTTCAAAACAATTTAGTTTTAATCTCTCTTAAAATTTTCGAATTTATGCCATATAAATTAATATTTTAAATATTAAAACTCTTGATTTAATAATTATCTTGAATTAGACTATTAATTAAATTATTAAATCATAAGGGATTATCTAAATCATGAGGATAGTTACCATTTATACATTTAAGATATCCTAATCCCTTAATTATCTCTCTAGATTTCGAAATTATGGTTAGGATAATGCAAAATCTATAATTACCATATATAATAACTAGAGGATAATTACAAGATATGGGATAATCCAAATCCCTAAAATTTAGGATCTTATCTTGGGGAGGAGGCTAATTTCAAAAATCATGGGGTTTTTCAAACCCTAGATTTCGAAATCTTGAGGCTTAAGTAAAGGATTTGAAACCCTTTCAAATTTTCGCAAATTAGGGTATAGAAACCCTAATCTCGAAATTTCTAGCCTCCTAGGGTTTATTGGCTATAAACCCTAATATGTCAAGTTCATATAATTGTATAATACTAATTGAAAACAAGTTAACCAAAGGCTCTGATACCACTGATGGGATTTGTACAAACAATCTTATGTGTGCATGCAACCCTAGAATTGGATCTATGTTTTCACTATTAGATACACAACATTATGAACACATAAAGAAACCCTAATTCTAGCATATAAGTAATCATATTAACATAAGAATAGGTTTATAATATTACATTGATTGTTATGTAGCAATAACAATCCCAAATCTCCTTGTATTGACTTTGGAAGGCTTAGAGTCACAAGTGTCACTCCTCTAATGGTTCACAAACACCAAGAGCAAATGGAGAAGCAAGAGAGAGAGGGAAGAGGTATAAAATTCATTTCTAGGAACCCTAGACAAGGCATGGTCGAATTCTTATGGCCTTAGGGTTATTTATATAGGTGTAGAGATTAGGTTTCAGTCCTTATCCTTATCTAGTTGCTTGCCCACCAAGCAACCATAAGATAAGCCTTGAAAACCTTTATCTTTTATCCTTTGGACGATTTCAAGGATCCTTATCTCCTTGAATTCGTTCAACCCATATAATCATTACCATATTTTGTAACTATCACACAATTACAATTCAGCCCCTCTAGTTTAATTAATTACATTTGATCACAAAATTAATTCTTAATTAATTATTGACCAATATTAATTAAACAAATATGATTTCTCCTTTGATATATTATTCTTATAACATATTAATAAATCATAATAACCTCTCTCTTTATTTATTTCTCCAATCAAGTTGCTTTGGTGAAGGCAACCCAAAAGGAGCATGCACCATCGGGTCAAGTACATACCAAAATAGTTATGGGCTTAGACACTAATCCAACAATTTCATGATGATTGTCGATGACTTCACCAGAGTAATGTGGGTGCACCTGATGAAGACTAAAGATGAAGCTCTACAGGTGTTCAAGAATTTTAGAAGTCTAGTAGAAACTGAGACAGGGGAAAAAGTGAAAGTATTCAGGACCGATCGAGGAGGGGAATTTATCTCAAACGAATTCAAGAAGTATTGTGAAGAAATTGGGTTGCAAAGACAATACACGTCTCCATACTCTCCACAACAAAATGGAGTAGTTGAGAGACGTAATCGGACTGGGTTGGAGATGGTAAGATGCAACTTGAAGACCATGTCAATGCCTGATGTCCTATGGGGTGAAGCTATAGCGCACTATGTTTATATTTTAAACAGAGTTCAAACAAAGGCCCTGAAAGACTCGACTCCATTTGAAATGTGGACTGGGAGAAAACCACATATTGATCATCTCAAGGTATTCGGATGTGTGGCTCATATGAAAATCGTGAAGGGACACCTGAAGAAATTGGAAGATAGAAGCATCCGCCTGGTTCATCTTGGAATTGAAAAAGGATCAAAAGCATACAGGCTCCTGGACCCAAATTCAGGGAAAGTTTACGTGAATCGAGATGTTGTATTCGAAGAAGAACGAAATTGGGTGTGGGAGAAAAGTCAAAGGATCAAAGCGACACCTGGAGTATCTTTTACAGTCGATGGATTTGATTTAGATGGTGATGTCCCTTACGATGAGGAAGAATGGGCGTCGGACACACCAGGTCAAGAGATTGGGTCGGATCAAGAGAGTGGATCACTTTCAACTTGGGCTAATAGTCAGCAGTCAAACAGGTCGGGTCAACCACATGTAAGCCCATCAGATAGTCCGATACCAACAAATACCCTAGTCACACCCACTACCCATCACAATCAATTCATCGTCTCGATCAGCGACGTCGAGCATCGCCTCTAGCTCGACGGGTGGTGGCGCTCCTAAGCGATATCGCCTACTTACTGACCTCTACGAAGCCACCGAAGAGATCCATATACCTCCAGAAGAACTGCTATTGATCAGAATTGATGAAGAACCAACTTCTTATGAAGAAGCCAGTCAGAAACAAGAATGGCGAGAAGCTATGAAGGCGGAATTACGTGCAATAGAAAAGAAAAACACATGGAGGTTGGTCGATTTACCAAGAAATCGAAAAGCGATCGGCCTAAAGTGGGTCTTCAAGGTAAAACGAGATCCAAGTAGAAAGATAGTGAAGCACAAAGCCCGACTCGTAGCAAAGGGATATGTCCAGAAGCATGGAATTGATTACGAGGAAGTTTTCGCTCCAGTAGGATCGAAACAGTAAGGTTAATTCTAGCCCTAGCAGGTACAGATGGGTGGAATGTACATCACTTGGATGTCAAATCGGTGTTTCTGAACGGTAATCTGGAAGAAGAAGTCTACGTATCGCAACCACCGGGTTATGAGAAGAAAGAAGAGCCAAACAAAGTCTTAAGGTTGTCCAAAGCCCTTTATGGACTCAAACAAGCGCCTAGGGCTTGGAATGCTTGCCTGGATCGACATCTAAAGAACATTGGTTTCACGAGGTGCGCTCATGAGTACTCTGTCTATACCAAGAGGTATGATGAACAGGCCCTAATTGTAGGAGTATATGTAGATGATTTAATTGTAACAGGGAGCTGCCCTAAAAGTGTTCAGAAGTTTAAGAAGGAGATGAACACTAAATTTGAGATGAGTGATTTGGGACTTCTAACTCACTACTTAGGGATTGAAGTGAACCAGAAGGAAGGTGGGATTACACTAAAGCAGGAGTCCTATGCCAAGAACCTGCTTGTTAAAACAGGTATGCAAAACTGCAACCCTACAAAGACTCCCATGGAACACAAGCTCAAGCTCAAGAAAGAAGATGGATCTGAATTGGTAAATCCAACAGAGTATCGTAGCATAGTTGGTGGGCTGAGGTATTTAACTCACACCAGGCCGGATATAACTTTTGTTGTGGGCATTGTAAGTCGTTTCATGGAAAAGCCAACTATGAATCAATTACAGGCAGTAAAAGGTATTTTAAGGTATATAAAAGGCACCTTGGATTTTGGCTTGATGTACTCAAAAGGAGAGGGACCAGTCACACTAAAAGGGTATACAGACAGTGACTTAGGAAATGATGTTAATGATCGAAAGAGCACTAGCGGCATGGCATTCTTTGTGAATGAAAATCTGATCACGTGGGCATCACAAAAGCAAAAGTGTGTGGCTCTCTCCTCTTGTGAAGCAGAATTTATGGCTGCCACTATGGCAGCCTGTCAAGGGATTCGGCTAAGGAGACTACTCAGTGAAGTAACCGGGAAAAATATACCACTTGTTGAGCTGAAAGTTGATAACAAATCAGCACTTGACTTGATGAAGAACCCAATCTTCCATGGCAGAAGCAAACATATAGATATTCGTTTCCATTTCATCCGGGAATGCATTGAAAATGGGGATATTTCTGTCATCCATGTTTGTAGCAAGAAGCAAAAGGCTGATGCCTTAACCAAATCATTGGGAAGATTGAAGTTTGAGGAGATGAGAAGTCTCCTTGGAATGATGAAGGTATGATTTCTGAATTAAGGAGGAGAATGATGGAATAATTCAGAAATAGATTTAATTGTTTTAATGTCATGTTTTTATTTTATGTTGAATAATTCAAGCCATGTTGGCTGTAGAAGTCCGAGTCTTAAGCTGAGTAAGGGTAGTTGCAGAAATTTTAGCATTTTTCTTTGTTTAAATAGATAGCTAGTGTGAACGTCGTGATTATCACTTTTTCCTGCAATTCAGTGAATAAAAGGCTTCAAAAGCTATAAGCTTTAAGCAGTTCTTGGTGCTCTGTTTCTTTTGTGTTACTATTTCATTGCTATACCCTTGATAACAGGTTTGTGAAAAACCAACACTCTCTCCTCTTCGTATTCACCCTCTGCTATACTTCTTACATCTGCAACCACACGATACACTCTCGATTATCACCACCGACCACCACCAGTGACGGCGCCGACGACTACCATATTATAAGATCCTCTCAAGGTCTTTGCGATTACGTCATTTCGACTTTTCCGACGATTCTCTACTCGGAGGCCGTGGTGACTCACAAGAGCGACTCTGGAACCAGTGCCAATAATAAGTATAGTTCCGGTTGATCTATTTGCTTGGCGGATTATAACCAGTTGAACGTCCTCCGTTTAATGCCGGAATATGCTCACGTATTTCATTTGAGTTGAATAGATGCGTGGTTCAAGGTTCATCCTACTTGTCCGGTGTGTCAGAAGTTGTTTGACTTTAGTAAATAACGACGAATTCAATGCAATATAATAGCCATTAATTGCGTGAAAGTGAAAATTAAGATTCAAACGTATACAAGCAAGTCGACAAAATAAATGAGAACTCAAAGATTTCTTAGATATGAGAGACGACAAATGATCTATATCCTATCAATGACATGAGTTTATAGATGACAAGTCAAACCCACTACTCAAATAATTATTAACTGAAATTTGTTTTTTCCAAATAATTAATTGGATGCTACTTGTTCATCAAGTTGACAGGATAGAAAATGTTAAAAAGGAAGATCCACTGGCCCTTAAGATGACGTTTCGGCCAATGCCTCACGATTTAGATCCGAAGGTATAGTAGCAGGCACCGTCTTCGCATTTCACTTCCGCATAAACTCCTCCTCACGACTCACGCACAGAATATGGACGCCGGAGAACCATCGTACACCACCGGCGACACCCTACATACGGAAAGAGCCTTCACCTCCAACTTAGGAGTCTTCTTCGCTGTCTTCTTCCTCATAATCGTTCTCTCTTATGGTTCTTACGTTTATAGGCGCAGCATACGCTCTCAATCATCACTACCCATCATCTCTCTCGATGACACCGTCCACTCCGACGACGACGACGAATGTAGAGGTCTTGATGATGATGTCTTGGGGACTTTCCCGACAATTCTATACTCTGAAGTCGCGATGCTTCTCAACGGCGAGACTAACACGGCGACCCATGCTGATAATTGTGGTTCTGCTGGCTGCTCTATTTGCTTGGCGGATTATAAACCGGCGGATGTCATCCGGTTGTTGCCGGAATGCAGTCACTTGTTTCATGTAAGTTGTGTAGATACGTGGTTAAGGGTTCATCCTACTTGTCCGGTGTGCCGGAACTCGCCATTCCCGACCCAGCGGATTTGACTTCACTAAAATTTTAAACTTATTTGTTTACATACGCAAGTAGCAAGCAATTTTTTATGTAACAAAAAGATTATAATCTATGAGCAACTTGACCAAACTCAATTTCTGATTCTTTTTTTAATATTAATTCGGTGGGATTTTATTTATTTATTTATTAGTTTTGCCCAAAAGCAATTGAAATTGCGCAACATTTAGCTTATTGTTAAGATATATTAATATGTTTCTTAACTTAAGTTTTCCAGACAGCATGTGAGATTAGAGAATGAGAGAAACGAAAAGCAAAATTCAATTGTATGCTCTCATCGTTTCTCGGCCATTAAACAGTATAACAATTGAATCTCTTCAAATGTCTGAATTATTATTCAGAAAATAGGAACCATTTTAACCTTCTTTGGGGCCAGTTTTGTAATTTACAGTAAGAATTCCCCAAAAGATAGGTAAAGGTTTTACAAAACAAGATGCAAATCCAAGTATATATATTGGATAAAGCATATTATTGTTACCGATTACTGATTTAACTATAAAAATGAGTGTTTCTTTTTTTTTTTTTAATATATGATCTTTCTGAAATAATAATATACAAAAATGATCCAGACTAGAGTTTTATTTAGATGCCATCTGTAACAGCTCCTCATTATCATTAATGGCTACGGGGAAGAAAGACGGTGACGTGGCTGCAAGGAAGACGGTGACGATGGGAGCTTGACAGTTTTTTTTTTTTTAATTATTTATAATTTTGTTATAAATACTATCTTTCTAATTAATTTAGAATTGTTAAATTATGTTATTTACGAAGTTAACTGCTTGCAGTTTTTTATCAGTTAATTTGGGTAGGTGGTTGATAGCCTCCACAAGAAGGCTTTATATAAGATACAATATCTATAAATTTCAAGGCCTTGAGAACACACACTCATATTATCTTAAAAAGAAAAAAAAAAAGTTTTCCACATACATGGAAGGAAACTTCTGTCTTAGATCGAACACTGAAAATCGCATAATTCTATCAATATCAATTTTGTTAGTATTTCGATTTCAAGTACGTTTCTTGTAAATTGATTCATTGTAACAAGTATTTCTATTTCGTTTGTTTCTGTTTTTATTAGTTTTAAATTGATTGTATATTTTGTGCGTACAGTAACGTGTTGTTTCTCGGCATAATCCCTTATAACGCCTAGCTGAGATATAGATTGGCATCAACAGCTAGGAACGGTTTGCAGTTTTCATCAAAATGTTATATTCCTTTAATAAACAAAAATATAATTTTCATAAGGTTCTTCTAATAAAACTTGAGATAATATTTTTAATTGATTGAAAAGTAAATAAATTAATTAATGTCAAAAGTAAACTTCGACATGTATAGTGTATACACAAAAAAGAAACGAAATTAGAATAATAATTAGTAACGTACCAACTACCAAAATAGATAAAACTTGATATAACATTATTTATTGCATTATATTGAGATGCTTTATTTGAACTCTGTTGATTAATAACTTTTTTTCCCTGGTTGTAACATGTTTTGATTTGTTCATCTATATGTGAAAATACTTGATTATAATTTAAAAATTATTTACATAAGAATTTTGATGTGAAAAATGGGGTACATATAATTTGTTTATGTAGAAACTAAGTAACAAATACAATTGAACCTCATTCCATCTCCTACTCTCCTAGTTATGTTAACTTTGATGAATGAGGATCCATGAATGAAGAGAGAAGAATTGATTTTTCTCATTAATTTTCAGAAACTATTACAAATATGATTATATACAGCTGATTAACAAGAAGCTATTCTAATGAACAAAATAACTAACTTAATGTTAAATTACTGAAGTAGCCTCGAACAAATAACAGCTATAACAGAATCTAACACCCCCCTCAAGCTGGAGGATGTGAAAGGAGTCCAAGCTTGCAAGTAGCATCTTGATGTTGTGGTCCATATAATGATTTGGTGAACACATCTCCTAATTGTTGTTTAGTGTTGACATGAAATAGTGAAATCAATCCAGCTTGAAGTTTTTCCCAGACAAAGTGAAAATCCAATTCAATATGTTTGGTGCGTTCATGATAAACAGGATTGTTAGCAATGTAAATCGCAGCTTGATTATCACATTTAAGCGGTATAGGGGTAATATTGTCAACTTGAAATTCAGATAGGAGTCGACTAAGCCAAGCCAATTCAGCACACACTCTTCTCATTGATCGGTATTCTGCTTCTGCAGATGATAAAGACACTGTCACTTGCTTTTTGATTTCCAAGATATTGGTGTATTTCCAAACATAACAAAGAAGCCAATCACACTTCGTCTAGTTATAGGACATGAAGCCCAATCTAAATCACAAAAAGATTCAATATTGAAAGTAGGATTGTTATTGAAGAATAACCCTTAAAATATTGTGCCTTTAAGATATCTCAACACATGAAGTGCAACTTTATAATGAGCATGACAAGGAGTTTGATTAAACTGACTTAAATTTTGAACTGTGTATGCTAAGTCAGGTCGAGTATGAAGCAAAAAATTCAATTTTCCAATGAGTTGTCGGTAACTTGTAGGATCTGGTAAAACATCATCCATTAAAGGTAATAAAAGAGTTTTAGATGGTAAAGGAGTAGTAGCAATAGGTTAATCTTCCATGGAATAAGCAGACAACAATTCCTTGATATATTTTTGTTGATGAACGACCATCCCTTGATCAATGTTGTTAAATTCTAGTCCCATAAAATAATTAATATATCCCAAATCTTTAATTTGAAACTGTTCATGAAGAGATTGCTTTAAAGATGTAATTTATGTTTCATTATTTCATGTGACTAAGATGTCATCAACATAAATGGCAACAATGACAATATTATGAAGTCTACTTAATGAACAAAGAGTAATCATTTGAAGATCTATAATATCGCTTGAGAATAAGAGCAGATGAAAGCTTATCATACCACTGTCTTGATGCTTGTTTTAATCTGTATAGGGATTTTTTTTGTGTAACACCCCGAATTTAGAAGGTCAAGAAAGGAAAGGAAAAACCTTAAGTCAAAGAGGTCTAGTCGTCGAGTCTAAGGAGGAACTCGACGAGTAGGAGCGAATTCTGTGTCGCGAATTAAGTGGCCGACTCAGCGAGTCGGGGGACTGACTCGGCGAGTCTGGCCTGGGTTGGGAAACCCTAATTTCGGGACTTGGTGCCCCATTTAAGCATCATATTCTCATTCCCTCAGCCTCATCTTTAGCCTCTAGACCCCAAACCCTCACCCACGAAAACCTAGTGCACCTTGTGAGTGTTTGAGCCACCTTTGTGTGATTTGTGTACTCTTGAAGAGGAAGAAGGAGAAGAAGGAAGTTGGAGGTTCAAGAAGGAAGACGTAGATCCAGAAGATACACTCCAGTAGTTGTATTTCTTGGTAATCAAGTCTTTATCTTGGATTTTGATTTAATAGATCTCTTTATTGTCCCTTTTATGAAGATTTTGGTCCATGAATGGGTGCTTGTGGGATTTGGACGTCCCCAAGCAAGATCCTTTCAGATCTAAGAGTATTGTGGATAGTTAAGGCATAAAGGTGGAAGCTTTATGCCATTAGAACTCCCCATGCAAAGTTTAAGAGGTTTTTATGGCCTTTTGAGCAAAAAGGGCCATGCATGGATGTAAAAACAGTAGCTTTGCGTGTTATTTCGACCCTAGAAGGTTAGATCTGGGTCCTGGATGCTTTGTGCTCGATTGAAATCGTATGAATAGATGTGGACATAGAGTGACTCAGTGATTCACTTATAGGACTTGGCGAGTCAGGCCGTTTCCTTGCCCAAAACCCTTCTGCTAGCAGGTATGAGTTGAATTGGTTAGGAACTCATCCAGTCTGGGTTCATAGTGGACTTGAAGATCATCACACTCGACGAGTTCAAGGATGAACTCGGTGAGTCCGAGGCAATCTCCTAATCCATGAAGACGGACTCGACGAGTTGTTCATAAAACTCGACGAGTCATAGACTGGACGACTTCGTATGATGAAGATGAACTCGACGAGTTCAAGGATGAACTTGGCGAGTCGGTTGAAGATGGTCCTGATGTTATGGTTGAAGGTGAACTCGTCGAGCTCTTGCTAGACTCAACGAGTAGAGTCGGGGGTTGTATCATTTTAAAAGAATAGGGACTCGACGAGTTGGTGGACCAACTCAGCGAGTCAAGTCAACTGGATGTTGAATTTGACCTGATTTGACTTTTGAGGGTACTGTGGCCTAATTGTTATTTTGGGTATTAATAGTTTGGGGAGCCGAAGGATCAGCAGTTCAAGAGTCGCCCGATAGCAGTCAGAAGTGTTCAGCTAGTCTTCAGTAGTGCAAGGTGAGTCTCCTCACTGTTTTATGGGTCTAAGGCACCAATTCTGGCCCATTATGTTTATGTTTATGTATAGTAGGAAGACCCGAGGGTTAGCCCTAGGCACTTATTGTTTATGTTTTGGGTTTCGACCTGATGTCGGGCGAGGCCCGAGGAAGGTTAGAATGCTAGTGGTCTTTGTGAATCTTGCATGAGTAGTTATGATAGGTTTAGGACTGGGGTCCGTTGTCGGGGTAAGCCCAAAGTATGTTAGATGATAGTATGTCTCTGGGCCGGGGGTCCAATGACGGGGCAATCCTGAGGAAGATTCTTATGTTGTATGTTAGATTATACATGTTGTCTCTGTGATATTTGTATGTGCCTGGTAGGGAGGTGAGTGTGGGCGAGGTCTCGTATCTCATCACTAGCTGAGTATGAATGAGGTTCTATATCTCAACATTAGCATAGTAGGGGCAAGGCCCATGATAGGAAGGGAGTGACTGTGGGCGGGGACCCGTATCTCACTACTAATATGAGTATGGACGGGGTTCCATCGCTTCAATAGCAGGACAGGGGCAATGCCTTAGATCAGGGAACAGTTAGAGAGTGTTTATTTATTAGTATGCTATTTGATTGTATGCATGTGGGTAGCGGGTGAGGCCTGGAGGCAGGCGGGACCTAAGAGATACATATATGTATAACGAGCAGGGCTCGATGCCAAGCGGGGCCTGATGTCGGGCAAGTCCCGATGCAGCGGGAGGGGGCCCAGTATGTGGTTATGCATATGGTATGTGGTCGGTTGGGGAACTCACTAAGCTTCGTGCTTACGGTTTTCAGTTTTGGTTTCAGGTACTTCCGGTAGCAGAGAGAAGAGCTCGGTATGATCGCATGGCACACACCAAGAAGTTTTTGCCTAGGATGTTTACTTTGATAAAATAAATATGTTTGAAATGATACTTGATTTCATATAAGGATTTATCTATGACTTGATCATGGTTTATTAATGGTTTTAAAACGAAATTTTTGGTCATGGATTTTTGGGATGTTACATTTTGAGTTTGCAAACCAAAGAAGGAGATGAAATAGAATAACCAGGTGGAACACGCATATATACTTCCTCATGTAAATCACCGTGAAAAAAATCATTGTTAACATCAAACTGATGAACATGCCATCCTCTTTTTACGGCTAAAGCGACCATACATCGTACGGTGGTGAATTTGATAACCGGTGAGTAAAGCCTTTGGCTACTAACCGTGCTTTATGTCTTTCAACACTACCATCTGCCCGATATTTGATTTTGAATACACACCTACAAGAAATGGGTCGTTTTCCTTTAGGCAATTTGACCACATCCCAAGTTTGGTTATCATGCAAAGCTTTTAATTCTTTCTGCATAGCTTCTTCCCATTGTGCTTTGCCTTTAGCTTCATGATAAAAGACAGGTTCGAATTCATGAGAAAGGTGAAAAGATGAATTAACATTCATAGAATAGCTTGAAGCATGGGAAGAAGGCAATATAATACACAAATTGGTTATTGTGTGAGAGCAAATACTATCTGAGATAGTATTGTTGCAAATGTAATCCATTAGGTGAACAGGAGGTCGAGTAATTCTAGTTGTTATTCTTAATAATGGAGCAAAAGGAGCAGATGACTGTGAATCAGTTGGACTATTCAGAATAATTTCATCAGGGGTAGAATTGGAATTATGAATTGGAATGTCATCAAAAGATGCTGGAAGATAAGAGTCTATGGATGGTAAAACTAAAGAAGAATTGGAAAAGTGTAATGGAAAAATGGTCTCATAAAATTTAACATCTCTTGAGACTAAAATGGGTTTGGTTACTAAATCCAATACTCGATAAGCCTTCTGTCCATGTGGATAACCAATGAAAACACAAGGATGTGCTTGAGGCATAAACTTGTCTCTAGATCTTGTGATGGATGAAACATAACATAAACATCCAAAACTCCTTAAGGAAGTTAAATTGGGTTCTTCTTTGTATAATGCTTGAAAAGGACTGATACCCCTTAAGACTTTAGAGGGCATGCGGTTAATCAAATGAGTGGCAGTCTTTACACATTCTCCCCAATAAGCAATGCCAATTCCAGATTTAAAGTAAAGAGCTCTAGCAGTGGGTAAAATATGCTGATGTTTTCTTTCAACAACCCCATTATGTTGAGGATTATAGGGTGTTGACTTTTGATGTAATATTCCATTATCTTGAAAAATTGAGACTCCTTCTGTGCTTGATCCCAATTCCATTGCATTATCAGTTCGAATAACTTTGACCACTTTGTTGAACTGAGTTTTCACCATTTTAACAAAAGCTTTAAGAAGAGTGAAAACATAATTTATATGGGATAAAAAATGGATCCACGCATGTCGACTATGATGATTTACAATGGTTATAAAGTATTTATAACCATCATGTGTAACATGTTTATAGGGACCCCATACATCCACATGAATTAAATCAAAAGAATGTTTTGACATGGATTCACTATGTGGAAATGGTAACTTTTGCTGTTTAGCTTTTGAACAAACAATACAGGATTCAACATTCAAATCATTACATTTAGAAGAAACAAGAGAAAGTTCATTGAGTTTGACAACAGGAACATGTCCTAATCTATTGTGTCACAACATTATTTGATCAGAAGAAGAAAGACAGAATACAGAAGTTTGACAAGACAAAGAACTTGGAAGAACAAAAATAGAGTAAGCTAATGAGTACTTGATTTGATGATGATCAAAAACATATAGGTCATTAACTCTTTTTCCAAGGATTCCATGTAACGCCCCAGTTCTGGTATGTGATTTAAATAAAGTAAGTTTCAATTCTAGAGGGGTACTCGATGAGTCTGTAGCCCAACTCATTGAGTAGAGACGGGTTCTGCACGCGTTTTAAGTTGGCTACTCGATGAGTCCATATTCTTGGACTCGGCGAGTCTGCCAGTCTGGATGAAACTCTAATTTCAAGGGTTTGCACCCTATTTAAACATCATTATGCGCCTCAAACCAACCTCCATCACCCTCAGAATGTCCCTTACTAAACCCTAGCCTCCCTTTAAGTATATTTGGAGTATTTCTCATTTTGTGGGGGATTTTGGTGCATTTTGAAGTTAGAAGAAGAAAAGAGAAGAGGGGTTCTCAAGAGAAGCAAAGAAGATATGAGTTTATTGTGTCATTCCAGCTTCCATTAAGGTGTAAAGCTCGAATCTTTGATTGTCATCATGTAGATCTCCTTAAAATCTTGCTAGTGTTGTTTTTGAGCCTTTTCTAGACTTTAAGGTCGATTTATGGGTAGTTAAGATGAATGGGTTTCAGATCTAAGCATTTCAGGACTCCCTAAGCTCAAGGTTGCCACCTTTATTGAGCTAAAACACCCATTCCAAACCTAGATCTCCTCTTTTAGCTCCTTATTAGGCATTTTAGCTTATTATGAGCATGCATGAACGTAAAGTTAGAAAGTTTACGTATGAAATCAGTCCTAGGAACCCAGATCTATGAATTGGATGCTATGGAATCGAGAAAAATCAATTGTATAGTAATGGCATGCTTGGGACTCGGCGAGTTGCTCTTCAGACTCGGCGAGTTGAATCGTGAGTCCCCGGTTTTTCCCCGATTTGGGAGTTTAGGGTGAATCAGTGACTGGGAATGGACTCGGTGAGTTAGAGTTCAGATCTAGTGATGGAGGGACTCGGCGAGCCTACGCCCTTACTCGACAAGTACGGTCAACTGAAAGTTGACTTTGACCAGGAAGTTAACTTTGACCAGGGGTAAAACAATTATTTTACCCCTGAGGATAGTTATCAGTACCCGATCTAGTGTTTTTGGGATTTATAGCCGGTGAGTTCCGGAGCAGCAGTCAGCCAGTTTTAGAGTCAGTATCTCAGCAGCCAGCGTTACGAGGTGAGTTTTCCTTCCAGTAGGAACGGGTCTATGGCCACAATGCCGGCCCGTTTAGTTAGCAGTAGTTCCGAACCTCGGTCTGATGCAGTAGTTAGAGTGCCTGATGTCTTTGTGATTCAAGCATGTTTTGTGTTATGTGTTCCAAACCCTGGTCCGATGCAGTATGCAATATATGTATTCATGTTAGTTGGTATGTATATGCTATGCTATGTTCAGTCAGTTCCGAACTTCGGTCCGATGCAGGGGACGGGGTCCCAGTCAGTTCCGGACTTCGGTCCGATGTAGTTTCTGGACTTCGGTCCGATGCAGTGGGCAAGGCCCAATAGTTGTTTATATGTTATTGCATGGTATGTGGTAGTTTGGGGGAGCTCTCTATGCTTTGTGCTTATAGTTTCTGTCTTGGTTTTAGGTACTTTCGCTAGCAAAGGGAAGAGCTCGGGTTGATGGCATCACACACACCACAACTTCAGTTTTATCCTGCGAGTTTTACTCAGATCTTTTGATATGATTGATACAGTTTGTTTTGACACAGTTACTATGACTTTTGAGTTACTCATTTCATGGTTTCTATTATATGTGACATTCGATGATGTGATTTTTAGTAATATTAAAACAAAAATTTTGGGTCATATTTTGGGTCGTTTCATTCCAAAAGCAAAATTACTCTTCAATGAAGGGTCCTGTATGAGACAATTTTCATCAGTGAAAATTGCATATGTTTTCAAATGTGATGTGCGTTTTGGTATAGAAAGAAGATTATACTTAAACTGAGGAACATATAATACCCCATGAAGTATAATAGAGTCATGAATTTCCACATCACCAATTTAATTGACAGAAGTGTCAATGCCATTAGGAAGACCAAGAGAATGAGGCTGAAGAAGTTTAGTAAGTGAGACAAAAAATTTTGGATTAGAACAAATATGATCAGTGGCTCTAGAATCGATAATCCAAGATGTATGTTGCTGAAGAAGGTGAGATGAATTATAAACATTTGCACAAAAATGTTTAAATGAAAAAGAATTACCATTAGAATCAAGAGCGCCTTCTTAAATGGTGGAATTCACTTGAGAAGAAGAAGAGATGATATTGATGTAACACCATAAAACAATGTATCAACATTATCTCATTACCATGTATCAACATTATCTAATTACAAATCCCAAGATCAAATCATAATAAACTCCGCGGGTGTGTGTACAGATCATGCCGACGCCTTCCCGCGATCATCACTAGTACCTGAAACACATAACACATAAGACTGTAAGCATAAAAGTTTAGTGAGTTCCCCAAAATACCACTCGAACACATATTAGTCACTCAAGGCTATAACTCTGCTGACCCTGTGGTCAGTGTGTCTCACTGGGACCCTCTAGTCCCAACTCTCTGTGGGCCCTCTAGCCCTAACTCTATGGACCCATAGGTCCTATCTCTGGAAACTCTAAATCATGCATATCACATATCACAATAACACATAAATAGCATACAAATACACCGGCACATAACTCAACAGTACACTAGCACGTAACTCTGTTACCACTCTAGGTAAAATATAGTGAGAAGACTCACCTCAGATGTCTCGGTAAATCTCTGACTCGGTAGAAATATGGTCTAGCCTCCGCCTAATCACATAAAGTAAATACTCTCATAAATATAACTCTCGAGACTAGACTCAACCCTCTCTTGACACCCTCAGAAGGGTAAAAGACCATTTTACCCCTCTCTTATCACAAAGACCCCATTGTTGACCAAACCCTCAAAGTCAACGGTCAAACTTTGACCCGACTCGCTGAGTGCACTTGGGCGACTCGGCGAGTCTACATGTGTCCACTATCCCTCTACTCTCGCATGACACGTCGAGTCTTTCCCCTACTCGACGGGTTACACCTGGCATGAATCGCGGGGCCACCCCGACTCAACTCGCCGAGTCCCATTATGAACTCGGCGAGTTCCGCCTTGAACTCCAGTCCTCTATTTCCCTCTAACTCGCCAAGTCTTTCCCCCAAGTCGGCAAGTTACTCACTGAATGAACTACAGGAAACCCTAACCCTACTCGTCGAGTCTATTCTTGGGACTCGACGAGTTCATGCCATGCTCAAACTCAAATGACCTCCTGAGGTCAGATCCGTTCCTCTAACCCATAGATCTGGCCTCCTTAAGCAATATAAACATGTAAAGTCTGGATCTTGATGCCCATGTAAAGACCCAATGGCTCTATTTGAAGAAATGGCCTCAATATGTCACCCTAAGCTCATATCACCCAATGTCACCCATAAAGATCAAGGAGTTAAGATCTCTGGACCTCTTTGGATCCAGATCCGAAGCCTCAACACAAGAAGGGACCAATTACACCATCATCCACACTCTAAATGGGCGAGAAACCCTAACTCTCAAGGATTAACACCCAAAACTGAAGAAGGATCGAATATATACCTCAATATGAAGTCCTTAGGCTTTGAAATCCACATAATAGCACCCTCATTAGCTCCCTCTTGCCTTGGTCACCTTCTTCTTGCAAAAACACCCACACAAGGATCAAAAATGGCCTCTTCTTCCTCACAAACGCTCTAGATCTCTTAGGGTTTCGCTCAGGGGTCTGGTAGCCGCAAATGGTGTCTATAAGCCCCTTTAAATAGGTCCCAAACCCCGGGGATTAGGGTTTCATTAAACAGCACGGACTCGCCGAGTCCACTAGTCGACTCGCCGAGTCCGATCATTAACCCAGATAGAATTCACGATCCTACTCAACGAGTCTAAGCGTCAACTCGCCGAGTCCCTCAAAAATCTCCAAAATAAATGAATAAATAATGTACTTGGAAATCCGGATGTTACAATTGAGATTGGTATTGTTCAGCAATTGAAGTAACTGTTGATATTGTTCTGGAGAAAAACTCATATTGGAGGTATTGGTTACGTTATGAAAAACAGATGAGGATTCTTCTTTTCTTCCCTTTGTGAATTTGAAATTTGATGGGAATCCAATGAGTCTATAACATTGAGACTTAGTGTGACCATATTTCTTGTAGTGTGTACATGTGAGAAACTTTTTTGATGTTTGCAGATTATGATTTTTGTGAAACATTCATGGCAATGGCTTTAGAGTTAAACACATGAACAAAATTAATCTCTCTTTGTTGTTCTTCTTGAAGAATCAAAGCATATGCAGTAGATAGAGTGGGAAGAGGTTTCATCATAAGGATCTGGCCTCTGATTATCTTGTAGGAATCGTTAAGCCCCATAAGAAGTTGAATTAACTTCTGAGCTTCAAGAAATTTGTTAAGAGCAGCAGTAGCATTGCAAGAACACGAAGGAAAATCTTGAACCACACGCAATTCATCCCAAATTTTCATGAGTTTAGTATAATAAGTAGAAAACTCATCTGATCCTTGTGAAATTGAATATAGCTTTTGTTGAATTTGGTAAATGAGGGCTCCATTGGATTGTCCATAGCGCTGATTCAGTTCATTCCAAATTTGAGTTGCAATTGGAAGAAAAAAACACTATCAACAATATTCGTGTGAAGTGAGTTCAATAACCAACTGATGCCCATGGAATTGGCACGATACCAATTTGAGTAATTAGGAGAAGATGTATCTGGTTGAACACTTGAGCCATCGACAAAACCTAATTTGTGTTTTGCAGATAAAGCAATTGTCATAGCACGTTTCCAAGCATTGAATCCAACTCCATTAAAGAGATTGGTGACAACAATTGAACTCGGAGTGTCAAAAGATCCAAGATAATATGGACTTGAGACAGGAATTACAGTTGGATCAATCGAAGTTGATGTAGACATGATTGTTTACAGAGAAGAAAATGAAGAGATGAAGAAACGAAGATGAACAGTAAGATGTGCGGAAGATGAAGATCGAATCAATCTGATATCATGTTAATTTTGATGAATGAGGATCGATGAATGAAGAGAGAAGAATTGATTTTTCTCATGAATTTTCAGAAACTATTACAAAGATGATTATATACACCGATTAACAAGCAGCTATTCTAATGAACAACATAACTAACTCAAAGTTAAATTACTGAAGTACCCTTGAAAAAATAACAAGTATAACAGAATCTAACAAGTTATAACCGATGAAAGAATAGAGAGTATAGTTTCTTGAAGATCCCATATTCGACCGGTTCAATTCATTTAGAAACATTTTGCAAACAAAACTACCACTGATTAACTTTAGTAAGCATTAGACGATTAGTATGATCAAAAACTCAAATCGCTACATTGTTAATTGAGTTTATTCGTGATTAAACATTTACACAAAACAATCTAGAGAGTCTAGTTTCGGCTTTCCAGACAATTCAAGTCTAAGATCAACGTGTTATATATCCGTTCATGCAGCACACTCTTTGGAGAATGGAGATGAGGCTTCACATATACTAATAAAATGTAAAACTTTTTTGAACTAATTAACAACATAATCATCATAAAAAATTAAACACGAATACAAAAACTACATGCAAATTAAGATCTTTTGAAGTTTAAGACATCAAATAAGATAATCATATACCCCGTGGGTAAAGACTTAGGACACCCGGTCCGTATACTTGCCGGATGACACTTGCATCGAGTATATATAATGGTCGCGGGAGAACATCAAGGCAGTACCCTAACCGGTGGAGTAGAAGCGGCGGGCATTCTGACAAATATCATCATTTTCATTCCCTGGGAACAGTAGTTCAACATGGGGCATAAGAACATATATTCACCGGTATATGGTAATGTTACCAAAGCCGGCCCTTCTTCGTAAGCGTTTACTGGCGAAAGGGTGGATTCACAATGACTGTAATCATCCGAAAGCACTTGGTGCACATTGTACATTTCTGATTCAAAATCGAAATCTGCATGTTTTTTTAGTTCAAAGTAACGAAAACGAAGAAGCTTTTGAAGGGAGATTATTAGGTAGAACGTACAGAGAACGTCGCCGGGAACGAAGGTTTGAGAAGTCGACCAGTTGTTGTAGAAGTGAACGCTCGGAGGGATCGACCAGATGGAGCCTCCCACAATGTGTTTCACGCCACCGGCGGATGCAGTAAAGAGTAGTATAATTATTAAAGCTTGTGGAATTACTGCCGTTGCTTTTGAAAACCAATAGTCGCCGTGCGCCCCCATTGCCCAACGGCCACCGGATCCAGGGGAGGAGAGAGTGTATGTATGCAGTTGTAAGAAACGACGTAATGGTATGACGGTTACTGCAAATAAATTACAGTTTTCCTTGGAAAATGTAAGGTTTTTAATGGCTTTTTTTTTTTTTTTTTGACAAAACTGCAAAAATGTCCTTGTGGTATGCATTTTTTTGGGGTTTTAGTCCAAACCCCGATTTTTTTGGCTTCGTGGTCCTTTCGATCATGTTTGTACGTAAATTTGGTCCCTCGTAAAATTGAAATGACTGTAATGCGCTTCTTATATATATTTTTTTATTTTTTTTTATTTAATTTAAATGAAAAAGAAAATAAATAATTAATTTGGGCCTCTCTCTCTCTCTCTCTCTCTCTCTCTCTCTCTCTCTCTCTCTCTCTCTCTCTCTCTCTCTCTCTCTCTCTCGGAAGCCATTCTCACGGCATCACCACCCAGTTTTGATTTAGGGAATTTAAGATTGCTTCAAGAAATTTAAATGCCAAATTGATGGCTTAAACAAACATTTGTGAAGCAAAATTACTAAAAATCAATGAACACAACGAAGAACTACATGTAGCATCAAAAGATCATTCAGACAAAAGATCAAACACTTGGTGGGCATCAACTACACACCCAAACACACACACACACACACACAAAACCAACCTCCTCCATGTCATCTTCATCACATCACTTGCAGAAGAAAAAAAAGCAGAAAAAATTCACTCCTCCCACTTCCTTCTTCTTCTTCTTCATTTCCGGCCATTGACTCCAGTAACAATTTTTTTTTCCAGTCAAGACTCTCCCAAACTTCTGTCAATACGTTCTCAAAAACATCAGAGAACACTCTAATTGTTCTCACTTCCTTCTTTAAGAATTTACAGACAACAATACACCCACTAATGATTTGGGTTTAATTCTTCATCATCGTCATCTGGTCCCCGATCCTCCTTGTCAAATGGTGGAGATCAAAGAGTGTGTCAGGTAGAAGAAGAAGAAGAAGAAGAGAAGGTGGGGTTACAATTGTTTTTTCTCATTCTGACAGAGACTAAGTCGGAGGAGGAAAGGTCATCGTTTGAAATCTTCAAACCCCACCTCTTTATCTCTGACCCCCTGTACTCTTCTCATTCAGACCCGAAACCCAAAATCAAAGGGGAAATCAGATGGTTTTTGTAGCCTTTTACTCCAAACCAACAAAAATTCACGGAAAAAGTAAAGCATACATATAGATCTTTAACTTGTTTACATAAACTGATTTCACTCGTTATTGATGTAACCACCCTTTGGAGCTCCAAATCCTTGAGGTTTTTGTCCCTGAAATCAGCCAACCAAGATCCAAATCCTTGATGAACCCGTTGATGGTGAGCTTGTAATGATACAATGTGTGGGGGTAGGATCGAACGTGCTATGGTGTAGGAGGCTGAAGCTGAGCGGCGATTCAATGTTTTCCAGAAGCAGTTTGTTAATGGTGGTCGAAAGTGGTTTAGGGTTTTTTCTTTAAAATTGTGATTCTTTCTTGTTACGATCACAAAAAGAGGAATTGTGTTCTTAAGGAGAGAGAGAGAGAGAGAGAGAGAGAGAGAGGGTGGGCCTCTTCTTATTTTATTAATTATTAAAATAAACAAATTAGTATTAGATTTAAAAAGAAATGAAAGAAAAATGGAAAATAAATACCCCAAGGGTATTACAGTCATTACACTATTCAGAGGGACCAAAAACACAAGGAAACTAGTTCAAAAGGACCATGAAGCCAAAAAAGTCAAGGTTTGGACTAAAACCCCAAAAAAATGCATACCACAGGGACCATTTTTGCAATTTTGTCTTTTTTTTTTTTTCATAATTGACGTTTATATCTACATTCCTATTCACCTATCTAATTTTCGTCGGAACCAATTCACGACTAAACTGTAAAAGTAATCTTGTTATTATATTGTTAGTATTTTGTTGTTAGAAGTCCAACAAAAAAAAATAGACAAAATTGCAAAAATGGTCCTTGAGGTATGCATTTTTTTGGGGTTCTAGTCCAAACCTCAATTTTTTTGGATTGATGGTCCTTTTGACCATGTTTGTCTGTAATTTTGGTCCCTCGGAAAACCGAAAAGACTAAAATACCCTTTCTAATATACTTTTTATATTTTTTCTATTTAATTCAAAGGAAAAATAAAATAAATAACTAATTTGGGCCTCTCTCTCTCTCTCTCTCCTAAAACATACTTGCACAACTTCAAAATCGGACCCAGGAAGCTCAAAATCATATGTTCAGATGTTCTTAATCAAACATAGTTCCATAAACATAAAAAACCATTTTTGTGCAGGCTCTGAGAAACTTCAAAATTAAACCCAAAAACCTCAAACTTATGTGTTCATACCCTCAAAATCGATATGAGAATCTACAGCACCAACCAAAAAACCAAAAAATTTACACAAACGATGAAGAAAATTAATGGATAAAGATATTTCTTTTACCCATACTAAACCCATTTCCTTGTCTGCTTTGCCCAATTCAAACCTCTCTAAATCCGATCAAAACCATAAGAAAATAAGAATCATGAGTGAGCAGGAAGATTATTAACTTGCTGGATATTTCTAGACCTATCTGTTGTTTACCAATAATCTCAAAATCAAGTGTTTCCAAACCATCTCCAAACAGGGTAAATTGATTGTATCCTAATCTGGGTTTCAAATTTGCTTCTTGAACAAAATCACACACATCAATAAACATGAAGATCCATGGTTTGGTGTATTGGCAACTCACTGATGAAGAATAATATTCCAGATCAAAAGGGAAATTGAGATTAAGGGTTCTAAATCTGCATTCGTCGGAGAAAGGGGTTATTGGTGGAAGGAGGGGGTGTCACCATCACCGATTTTTGGTTGGATTTGGGGTTATAAAAAAACTATCTCAGGCTTTTTGCAAATTAGAAACCAGATATGAAACTTTTTGCATCCAACTATGGCAAATTGAGAGATGAGTCCGCTAAATGCTCATAACCACCATGAGCAGTAAGTGGTCCGAGGAATTAAGAGATATGTGTGTATGCATCTGAAATGGTTTCAAGAAGGTATATGTGTGTGAATCAGAAATCGCTCCTTCCTCCGGTCACTGCCCCTCCCTCTTTCTTAATCAGAAAAAATTGTGATTGCCTCCATCTTTGGATAAAAAACTAGAGCTGGAGGGGACGAGATTAGAGCACTGATGAGGTTCTGCAACTGGAACAACTCTAACAATATGAAGTTCGGACCTGTTTTGATGAACATGATGAAGATCTAATATGGGTTTGTTCTTGAAATAAAGGTTGAAGATAGAAGAGCACAAGAATCGAGAGCATGAAATCATTTTTCAATTCCAAATCTAAGCATATCATTTATATCATTTAGTGTGTGTAATTACAATGTGTATCTATGTGAAATTGTGTGGGTTTGTTGAGGAAGAAGACGATGAGAGAGAGAGAGGTGGACCCGGTTTTATATTTAATAATAATAATAATTTTAAAAAGTAAAAAAAAAAATTAAATTCATTAAGGGTATAATAGACTTTTTAGTTTGGACAGGGAGTAAAACTGCATGTAAACTAGCTCAAAAGGACCACCAATCCAAAAAATTCGATGCTTGGACTAAAACCCCAAAAAAATGCATACCACAGGGACCATTTTTGCAATTTTGTCAAAAAAATATTGTTTTTCTTTCGAGAGTTGTAACTGTGTAACTGTGGCTGGCTGACATTAGTCGCCAGTAAAGGCTGACAGAGTAATGGTAAAAGTAATAGCGGCGACATGTCGCCGGTAAAAAGTTGCCAATACTAGTCTGTCGTTGTTATTGCTCAAAATGTCGTCAGTAATACCATATGTCATTCTTGTCGCCGGTAATAGTTTGTGTCGCCGCTAATGATACAGGCGTCAGTAATTCCCTTTGTCGCTGGTAATAGTATCGCCGGTAGTAGTGTCGCCGGTAATAACATTTTTTTCATAATTTTTATTAAATCAACGATTCTGGGGGCAAAAAAACCAATACATAATGACATTAAATGCAGGAAAAAATACATGATAACATTTGATTAGGTACCAAATAGTGTTATAATTAATTTCATACCAAAATAAACAACCAAAGTTTTATAATTCCGACAAGTACCAAAGTGTCACAACAAGTCTAACATAACAGAAACTAATTATCCGACGAACCATCACCTCCGTTCCCGTCGTTTCCTCCTTGATCTTTCCCCGATTGAAAAAACGTATAAAGGTCATCCCTACACGATGAGTCATTGAGTATTGCTCGAAGATTTTCCAACTAGATAATAAATTACAACATATATAAACTTTAAGTTAAATTATCAAACATAAACAAAAACTACCAAATCAACATGCATTTATTATTGCAAAATACATTGCTATTTTTAAACTAGAGACAAAAAAATAAAGCACATTGCTATTTCTTGCACTTAAAACATAAACACAATTACCAAATCAACATGCATTTATTGATCATTATATAGATACATAAGACTTTGAAATTAAATAATCTACTTTTTGTGCTAAAGAACCTTAAATACAATAAATACCAAAGTATATTGTTATTTCTTGCACTTAAATACAAGAAATACCAAAAGTACATTGGTATTTCTTGCACTTGGGACAAAAACACAATTACCAAATCAACATCCATTTATTGATGCCAAAGTACATTGCTATTTTTAAACTAGGGACAAAAAACAAAAGTACATTGTTATTTCTTGCACTTAAAAGATAAACACAATTACTAAATCAACATGCATTTATTGATCATTATATATATACATGAGACTTTGGAATTAAATAATCTACTTTTTTCATGCTAAAGAACCTTAAATACAAGAAATACCAAAAGTACATTGTTATTTCTTGCACTTGGGACAAAAACACAATTATCCAATCAAAATGCCTTGATTCATGCCAAAGTACATTGTTATTTTTAAACTAAGACAGAAAAACTAAAGTACATTGTTATTTCTTGCACTTGGGACAAAAAACCAATTACTAACGCTTTTAGAAAATAATCACCACAAACCAAAACTACCAAATCAAAATGCATTTATTGAAATTAAATAATCTTGTTTTACCTATGATGGTTGTGAAGATTGTGGTGGCGGTTGTGATGGTTGTGCAATCGGCGAGATAACAAAATGTTTTTGGATGATGACTCTAATATGGCCATGTCATTCACCTAATACTTTCTCGAAAGTAGCTCTTTCTTGAGCGGGTGTTAACTATCTTTCACCTTCTTGTCATTGTGTTTGTTCTAAGAGCTCTTCCACTAACCGAATCTGTGCTTTCCAAAAGTGATTAATAATCCACATTGTTTTTTTTGTATAAAAAGACCGCATTCTCAATAATAATATCTTACCTTATATGTATTACATTGTTTTTTCTATCTAAGCATTGTACTTTTTTTTTCTTTTTTTATTTGTAACATTTTTTTTTCAATTATAGCATTGTGTTACGCTTTTATTTTTAGGCTAGGCATTAATGATGATGTAATAGTGTAGGTCAACATTTGTAAATTGTTTTGAAATAATAAGATCTATTATTTGAATATTATGCGTTTTATACTTAATTATTATAATTTATTGAATTAAGGATAAAAATAAGCATCGAAAATAAATGATAGATAACCCTGATATATATGAAGAAAGTTGTAGTGGTCGAAATAAGGATTCCAGAGATATAAAGAATACCGAAATTCGAGTTATAACGAAGAAGTTATGACCTGTCAAAGTTTCGCGACAAAACCGGCATGACGTTGTATGACGTAAAAAGTGAATTTACGATAAATTGTTTTTTAGCATAAGTGATCTAAACGAAGTTCGTAGCATACGTTAAACCGAGAGCGTGCATAAAAAGAATGTCCAAATCTGACTTCGTATGAGGAAGTTATGAATTTTCTAAGATTTGGCATAGTAGTATACAGCCCAAAACTCGAAATTTGAATCGAATGATTTTTAGCCGAAACAACCTAAACGAGAATCGAAGGTCTCGTCAATATTAGTACAATGGTAAAAGACAGACAAACATGGATGTCGGATGAAGAAGTTGTGAATTTTTAACGGATTTTCTTGTCCTGGTATGTTAAAAATAATAATATTAAAATAAAGTCAAAATTAGCCGATGGAGTCTAAACGAAAGTTGTAGAGTATAATCTCACCTATGCGTGGATATAAAGAACATCAAAAACGGAGCTTGTATGCAAAACATATGAAATTTTGAAGTCTGTGGCACAAACTTCGAAGCTTATCCGATGGGAACGTGATACGTTCGAGGGAACGCCTCGCGTTCGCATGCAGTGACACATATCTCGCATCTTGACACATCTGAAGCCACGCACCCACCAGAACGCGCTGCGTTCGGGAGCCAGTCCCCTATAAATAGAAAGCAAGACTTCCGAATTTTGTTTACAATTTCACTCTCTCTCACCATTTTCTCACTCTCAAACTCTCCTAACACCCCTCGAAGTCCCGGTAACATCCCTAACACCCGAAGTAAGTCCCGAAGCCCCGAAGATCCCGAGAAAAAGAGTTTTCTAGTCGAAACTCTGCCCACGTGAAGCGCAGCTTTTGAGAAAACATCTCGGTTTCATCGAAGAATATTGTTTTAAGAGACGAAGTGCTGTCCAATCGTCATCTTATCAAGTAAGTGTATAGTCACTTTCATCTTACACATAGATATGAAATATTTTCTATAAAATACGTGTTATGTGTAATTATATTATTTGTTTATTTGAGATGGGTGTTGAATAGATATTTTATACAAGTTTTAAATTGTATATGTATTTTTATCTACAAATATGTTGGGTAAAACATGTGTAGATGAAATAGTTGATGTGTGTTAAAATGATGAGAGGCCTCGAATTTGTTATTGTTTCAGTCATCTAGCGGAGTAAAGATGACAATCACAGACTTTTCTAGACAGTCCAGTGGAACGCTAGCAGGCTCGCAACCTGTAGGTGTTTGTGAACTTAGTGTTCAATGGTATACTCCATCTCCCACATGGTTGCCTTATTTGACATAAATTGTTGACGAATCCCCTAAAGCAGTGTTGTCACCCCGATGAAAATCCTTAGGCTAGGTCCCTTATGAAAGGTTCTTAGGCACGTAAAGTAAGGATAACGGGAACGGGTAATCAGGATTATTGTTGTTTGATGAAATTAATAAACTTATTTTTGGTTGTTGAAAATTAATAAATTTATTATTTGTGGGTTGAAAACCCTATATGCTCACTAGGCTCCCAAGCCCGACCCACTCAGCTTTCTGTATTACATGTAGTGGACCCCGAGCATAGTTGGATGATGACGAGAGATTTTTGGATTATAGGCCAGTAGTTGTAAGGCTTATAATATATTGTTTATGCTTTTGGTCTGTATCGGAACATGACATCCCGAGGTTTTGTTATATAATGAAAATATATTTCTTTAAGAAATGCTTTGATAAATTTTTATTTTATTTTGTTTTGGGAACAAATCCCGCAACATCTTTTGGAAAATTACCCTGATTTTATTTTAAAAGCATAAACTAAATCGGTCTTTTCGGGGATGTCACACATTGTATTTAAAATAATTATATTATGTTGTTTTCTATTGTAGTAGTTTACTTTATGTTTTCATTGCTAATAATAGCATCCTAATTTATTATTATTATTATTATTATTATTATTATTATTATTATTATTATTATTATTATAATTATAATTATTATTATTATTATTATTATTATTATTATTATTATTATCATTATTATTATTATTATTATTATTATTATTACAATCCACATTGTTTTTTTATAAAAAAAAATGTATTCACAATAATAGTATCTTACTTTATATGTATTACATTGTTTTTTCTATTTGAGCATTGTACTTTTTTATATATTTGTTATTTATAACAATTTTGTTTTTGTTTTTTTTAGTTATAGCATTGTACTTTAAACAATTATATTATGTTGTTTTCTATTGTAGTGGTTTACTTTATATTTTTCATTGCTAATAATAGCATCCTACTTGATTTTTATTTGTTTACAATCCACGTTGTTTTTTCCATAAAAAAAAAGCATTCTTAATAATAGCATCTTACATTATATGTATTACATTGTTGTTTTCTATTTGAGCGTCATACTTTTTATACTCCCTCCGTCCCAAAATAATAGTCCACAGACAAAAAACACACAGTTTAAGAAAACATTAATTACCATTAACTTAATTAAAGGAAATGACAGTCTTACCCTTCTGTTGCATTTAATTCTATGGTAGTTGCATTTAACTTTATGGTAATTTAACTAATAATGAGGGGTATTATGGTAAAAGACATATTTATTTTTAGAAGTAGACAATTATTTTGGGACAAACCAAAAAAGAAACATGGACTATTAATATGGGACGGAGGGAGTATATTTTTGTTATTTATAACATTTTTTGTTTTTTTTCAATTGTAACATTGTATTTAAAAAAATTATATTATATTATTTCTATTGTAGTGGTTTACTTTATATTTTCATTGCTAATAATAGCATCCTACTTTATTTGTTTTTTTTTTACAATCCACATTGGTTTTTTTTATAAAAAAAATCATTCTCAATAATAGCATCTTACTTCACATGTATTACATTGTTTTTTTCTATTTGAGCATTGTATTTTTTATATATTTTTGTTATTTATAACATTTTTTTTTGTTTTTGTTTTTTTTCAAATATAACATTGTATTTTAAACAATTATATTATGTTGTTTTCTATTGTAGTGGTTTACTTTATGTTTTCATTGCTAATATGTAACACCCGGTTTTGAAAGTGTTTGATTGTGTCTTTGGAGGACAATAGCATAAGCGTAATCTGATGATTCAGTCTTTTATAGGTATCAGGTTCTATTCAAAAGGTTCTTAGGCTTGAGGGTGTATCTAGGAGCGTAGGGCTTCTCGCCATCTTTTCGTGGATATAAAGTTCGTCGGAAACAGACTTGGGACGAAGACGTTATAGCACTTTGAAGTTATTGTCAATATTGGTCCCTAATGGAGAAAAGTGGCAAGAAGGTACCATGCTTGCTAGGTGGTAGGCGCGGAAGTACTCCCAACGTACAAGAAGTACGCCAGCGTAGGGGTGTAAAGTGGACGCGGGTGTTGGAGGCGTACGCCCAGCATACGCTCAGAGTTGCTAAACCCTAATTTTAGGGCTATGCCACTATAAAATGAATAATATACCTCATTGGTCAGCCTACATTTCATCTTCAGACATCCACCACGAAACCTTAATCCTCCCATGAGTGTTCTTGGAGCTTTAGAGACCATTAGAGAGCATTATGGTGTTGTGAATCCATTTTCCAAGCAAGTGAAGAGCAAATCAAGGTGGTGGTTCAAAGGAGAAGTTGTAGATCCCAGATTGTTTCTTCATTTCAGATTATCTTGAGGTATAAAGTCTTAAACTTGCCCCTTGAATGCTTAGATCTATTATCATGGGTTTTTTGGACCTTTTGGTCCCAAGGATGGAGCTTTATGGTTCAAATCTGATTCCTAGGCTTAGAGTTGCCACTCATGGTGTTAAATGAGTCCCTAAGGCAGAAAGTTGCCATCTTGAAGGTCTTAATGGGTTCATGCATGAGTTAGGGTCCCTTTTATGAAAGAAGAATGCCATTTTTGGAGTTTGGGTTTGTTTGGGGCATGCAAAGTCACCAAGTCAATGAATTTATGGATTAAGACGTTAGGTAGAGCTCAAATTTGTAATTTGGTCCCTTTGTTTGAAGCATTAAGCACTTAATGGATTTTGTGCATCAGCCGTTTGTACGTTGGGTGTTTAATGTAGTACGTTGCGCGTACAAACCTTTTTCCCAGTACGCTAAGCATACAGAAGAGGTACGTTGGGCGTACGCTCTCAAGAAGACTTGGGCCTTTGTGGACTTTGGACCTTTGGGCCTGGGTTTGTTGATGGTTGGTCCTGAATGTATCTTTGGGCCAATAATGGTATAGTTGGGCCTATTAGGCCTTGTGGTCCAATATAGAAATGGACTTCACATTATGGGCCTTGGTTTGGGCCAATTCTTGGACTAGGTGGCTGTGGGCCTTTGTGGGCCAATTGGAAATAGGATTATGGACCAGGGAAATTATTGGGCTTTAGTATAAGGTCCATTAGAAATGTCCGTAACCAATTTAGAAAATTGGGCCATTGATGTTTTTATGGACATTATGGTGTTGGACTTTTGTTTTGGGTTTGGGCCTTAGTTTTGGATCATACTGGGCCAGGGGTAGAATGGTTATTTTACCCCATGCATGGATTAAGGATTATGGTATGGGACCCAGTTGCTAATTGGTTATATTGATTGGTAGTGACAGATCAGGAAGCTGGCGGGGCAGCAACTAAGGTGTTCATGTGGGAAGCTTCTGCAGTGCGAGGTGAGTCTTCTCACCATACCAATAGGTCTAAGGCACCAAGGTCGGCCCATTTTATGTTATGTGGTACACTAGCTGTAATAGAGATATGTGGTATGATAGTTAGCTTTATGCTAAGTGGTATGCTAGTGATTATATGATATGTGGTATGCTAGTTGTCTTTGTGATGCTTGCAAGGAAGACCATGTGGGGTAGCCCATGGCACAATGGTATAAGACCCTGTGGGAGGCCACGGCATCCTTACAGGTTTATGTGCGTGTTATTTGTAGTTACTTCTGTGATACAAGATATGTTATTTGATTATATATGATATTGGCATGGAAAATCCATGGGGGAGCCCATGACACTTGGATGTAAGACCATGTGGGGGAGCCCATGGCTGTTCGGCAGGGAAAGACCATGGGGGAGCCCATGACACTTAGGTGTAAGACCATGTGGGAGAGCCCATGGCGTCCTTATGCAGGGATATGTGGTAAAGATAGCTTTATGGCTAATATCTTATATGATATGTGGTAGAGATAGCTTTTATAGCTAATGTTATGTGGTAGAGATAGATTTATGGCTAATATGTTATGTGATATATGGTAGAGATAGCTTTTATAGCTAATGTTATATGGTAGAGATATCTTTATAGCTAATATGATATGTGTTATGTGGATTGTGTGTGGGGTATGCTCTGGGGGACTCACTAAGTTTTGTGCTTACTATTTATAGTTATGGTTTCAGGTATCATCAATTTGGAAAAGAAGAGCTCGGATTGATCGTATTGCACACACCTATGATTTCCGCAATGAATGATTTTGGCATGAACTCTGATAAATGATTTAGTTATCGATGATCTGAAATGTTTGAAATAAATGGTATCAATGTTTTAGCTATATTAAAAATGAAATTGTTACCCTTGATTTTGGGTCGTTACATAATAATAACATTCTACTTTATTTGTTTTTTTTTCTTTACAATCGACATTGTTTTTTTTTTGTTTTGTTTTTTTTATAAAAAAATAGAATTCTCAATAATAGCATCTTACTTTATATGTTGTTTTCTTTCATTAAGAGCATCCTACAATAATAGCATTCTCAATACATATATTAAATACACAATAGCATCCCACTTATACCAAAAACACATGCTTTCACATACATACATATATAATAACATCAAATACATATACTTTCTTATACAGCCTTATTAGAGACGACAAATCTTTCTTATACAGCCTTATTAGAGACAACAAATCTCCAGAAAAAGAAGTAAATTGTTAAAGACGAAGTGAAACAATTTTTTGCATATCTTATTAAAAAAAGATTGCAATTTATAGGATGACTAGAAGTTACTCTATGCTAAAAATAAGGACCCTACATGCAGTAATATTAAATCGTGGGACTACTAACAGGGGCACTAGCTCCTTTATTGACTCAAGCATCAAAGACCAAGTCTTTCTACTTAAACATGCATGTAACAAACATGTGATGCTTCAACCCTAAAAACGTGTTGCTTATTCCATCAGGAGGTGTTCGTATCAATACTCCACTCCTGAAAATTTGCCTTGTCCTCAAGGTCGTGAGCATGTTGGGGGATGGAAGTTCACGGTGGGTCGGACTCCGATTGAAGAAGGAGAAACTTTGGTGGGTTGCATTGGTGACCCGATTGATATTTGGCAGGGAAATTTTAATAAAGACCTTCAGCTCGTCTTTTTTGCATCTCAGTGGGGCTTAACCGTTTGATTGGAAGTGTTGGAGGAAGTTGTGAAGGGCTGGGCAACAAGGGTGATTTCGTTGGTAGAGGCCGAGGGAGTCATCAGAGGACAGAAATTGAGCATAGAGCTTGTCTTCGATGAGTTTAGCAAGACCGTAAGCCTGGTGAAGTGAAGTTGGGTGATGGAGGGATAACTCGTTCTATATTTCAGCCTTTAGAACGGAAAGAAAACAATCTAATAATGCTTCTGGTGTCAACCCATTGACACAATTGCTTATCCTTTCAAATTCCGTTTGATAGGCGGAGACAGTGGTAAGATGTTTAAGTTTAAAAAGGGTGGCTTGATGATTTTCATAAGAGGAAGGACCGAATCGGAGCTCTAAGGCCTGGGAAAACTCCGCCCATGTTCCCAACAATCGATTATTAGCAAGATGTTTATACTAACAGAGCGGGCCACCGATGCAATAGAAAACAGCCAAGGCTACCCATTGAGTGACGGAAACAAAATAATATTCAAAGTAGTTTGCTTGGAACAACCAATCAAGAGGGGCGGGGGGTGATCTGTTGGTTGGTGAGGAGATTAACAAGAGTAGACACGTTTGTGGTGAGTTTGTCGAGTCGGGTGTTGGTAGTGGTGTTAAGGTGGATGAGAGCTTGAAGTTGGTCTTGAATGGATAGGGGTTCATCGGGTTTGTTCTCTTGTTTGGGAGGCATGGTAAGGGAGATGAAAGCACCAAATGATAAAACTTTATTAGAGATGGAAAATCTCCAGAAAAAGAAGTAAATTGTTAAAAACGAAGTGAAACAATTTTTTGCATATCTTACTAAAAAAAATTACAATTTATAGGATGACTAGAAGTTACTCTATGCTAAAAATAAGGACCCTACATGCAGTAATATTAAATCGTGGGACTACTAACATGGGCACTAGCTCCTTTATTGACTCAAGCATAAAAGACTAAGTCTTTCTGCTTAAACATGCATGTAACAAACATGTGATGCTTCAATCCAAAAAACATGTTGCTTATTCCATCAGGAGGTGTCTGTATCACTTTCATGTACACATACCACATATACACCAGATACACATACATTCTCAATACATATATCAAATAAACAATAACATCCTACATATACCAAAAATACATGCTTTCACATACCTACACAATAACATCAAATACACATACCACATATACACCAAATACACATACATTCTAAATACTTTCATCAAATACACAATAGCATCCTACTTATACCAAAAACACATATTTTCACATACATACATAATAACATCTTACTTATACCAAAGACTCAAATTTTCACACACATACACCAAATTCACATATACATATAACAAATACACACATATACCACATATAAACCAAATACACATATTTTTGCAATTAAAGTTCAAAATCAGTAAATAAAACCTATGGTGGCCAGAAATCAGTAGCTAGTGTAGTGGTGGTGGTAGTTGTCGCTGGTGACAGCAACAGCCGGCGGTAGCGGCGGTGAGAATGGAGGAAAATGCTTTTTGAAAAAAAATTGCAACTAATCACAAATGCTTCTGGAAATCGACATTAAAATAGAAATAAAGGAAGAAATGAGGAAGGAAACACGAACCTCGGAGGAGGAAATCGACAACAACAACTGTTTTGGTCGAAAATTGATCAAATATAATTCAGCCAAATTATATGAGAGGTTGTGGTGTTTGGATAATGCAAGTATAGAATAATAATCAAAGTGAAACAAATGAGTTACATGGAAATCCCTTGATCCTTTGTAGGATCTCCAACATAAAATATTGGGAGGTGATAATGATCACCTGCCTTGTTGCGTTTTATTGATTTTAATATGAGATTACAGAGATGATGAAGATAACACGAGTACAAGTGTGATAATAGACCTAATCGTGTGTGTAGTGTGTAATTTATAGGTGTTATTTATATTCTAAGTTGAATAATAAGAAGTCTGATATTTACGGGATCCTCCTTGAACAAGCATTTGCACGTTGTTTGACTTGGTATTCCTAGGTCTTAAGATTCGTTAAAATGATTCTCCATTGAGAATGAGTCTTGTGTTGACTAAGTCAGCACATATGAGAAAAAGAAAGAAGAATATAGTCGTTATAAGTGTTAGGAAATATTAGTGATAATAGTTAGGATCCTAAGATATGTTTAAGGATCCTAAGGTTTTAGGAATATTAAGGATCCTCAATATGATTCTGGGATCTTGCCCCTAACAGCAACATCGTCGGTGGCCGGAGAGGGCAAGTTTTCGGTGGCCACTGGTATTTGTTCTACTATGGGGCTGTTAATTGAGGGAGAATCATAGGAGAGAGGGAGAATCGTCAGAGAAAATGAGAAAATGGAAAAAAAAAATGAGAGCATAAGGCAGAAAGAGGAAGTGATTGGGGTGTAATGACCAATAGTGGCGACAAGTAAACTAATACCGGCAACACGAACCAATAGCGGTGACATACAACGCGTGAAAAGAAGGGCACATCTTTATTTGACCATTAGCGGCGAAAATTTTAGGTCTTTAGCAGCGACTTTATGTAGCTGGTATTGGTTTTATGCGAAAATGAGTACCTCAGTCATTAGATTAGATACACTATCGAACGGTTGGGGTTTACCAGAAGGTGAGAACGTGGATTTGGTCCACTAAGCATTATCGGGGACGCATTTAACAACGATAAATTGATAAGTCGTCGCTAAAGGTCCTTGTCGCCACTTAAGGCATAATCGGTAATACCTTTATTTCTTGTGATGATACTCATTAGATGTAAGGACCTACCGATGTAAAAACAAGAAACTAGGGCTTTCAAGATACAAACAATCAGTCTAAGAAAAGACGCGCTTTGCAACTTACTTGTTAATTGTGGAAAAGACCCCCTTAACTAGGGTTTAGTATTACATGACAATATATACAATAATGTTACATAAGGGACCTTACACCATACAAAATGTATACCTAACACACCCCCTCACTTTGAGCATGGGGTTTGCGAATGTTTAAACTACCCTAAAAGTCTTGAAATAATTGTGTAGGAAGGCTCTTAGTAAATATGTCTGCAAACTGGTAAAGTTGATGGCACATGCGAAACATGCACATGTATAATAGGAACACGTTCCCTGACAAAATGTAAATCTATTTCCACATACTTTCTATGTTAAAGTTGTACAAGGTTAGAAGATAAATATATAGCACTCACATTATCGCAAAACACAACTGTTGCTTTAGGAAATGGACATGATAACTCAAGTAAAAGGTTACGAAGCCATGCAACCTCAGCAACCATGTAACACCTGGTTCCTAGTTATTTTTCATTTGTGGCTCAAAATATTCAATTCTTGCAAAATTGGCCCTAACGTTGGACGTACACAAGGTATACGAAGGGTGTAAGTCATTAAAGTGGAACATGGGAACTTCATGCCCTACGCAGGACATACTTACGCCGATTCCAAAATCCTATTTTTTAGGGTTAAGACCTTATTTTAAGGACCTCAATTCCTTGAGGCCTCCCTTATCGTCAGCCTCCACTCCCAAAGCACTCACTTTGAAACACTAGCCACTTTGTGAGAATCTTGTGCATTTTGAGTGAGTTTTCATGTGTTTTGTAAAGAAGGAATCCATTCGAGAAGCATGGGGGAGTTTGAAGCTTGATGTTCCAAAAATTTCATCCCATTTGTAAGCCTCAGAATGTATAAAGCTTGAACCTTTATGATTCCTTGGTTTAGATATAGTTTAGCTTAGAGTTTTGTATGCTTTTGGTCCCATGGTTTTGGTTCTTATGAGTAAAGCTACTCTAGAGCTTATGATTGTCTTATATTGTCATTTCTAGGGATTGTAAGTCACAAAAATGGGATCTTGATGGTTTCTTTTCACCCATGAAAGGGTTTAGAGTCATTAGAGTATGTTAAGGAACTCAGGTTTGGTTTTGAACTCCATTAAGCAATGCAAACTCAGATTTGGGTGTTGTATGTTTGGTCTTAAGCTATTAAGGTCTTAATGAGGAAGTTGGCAAACTATTTTGTTATACAGGGTGTAACCTCTAAGTACTTACTGATGGGTTTTGGTCATAAGAACATCCTATGTGCTCATACAAACCATAATGCTTGGATCTAGGTTTCTCTATTGTACATGCAAGTTATCCAAGACTATAAACCCTAATTCTAGCATACAAGTAATCATATTAACATAAGAATGGGTTTAAGATATTACCTTGATTGTTATGTAGCAATAACAATCCCAAATCCTTCTTGTATTGACTTTAGAAAGCTTAGAGTCACAAATGTCACTCCTCTAATGGTTCACAAACACCAAGAGCAAGAGGATGAAGAGGAGAGAGGATGGAGGCTGTCCAAAAAACGTCTACAAACCCTAGAGAAGTCTTAGCCACGTTTTTGGTTCATAAGGGATCTATATATAGTGAGGCTATTAGGCTTATCTAACAAGGAAACCCTAATTTGGATGCTTAAGCCCTAAGCAACCCATGGATCCCTTTCCTTAAGGCCTTGGACGATTTCTTATGGGCTTCCCCATAGAATTCGTCCACTCCTTAATATAAGGCAATCCATAGCCCAAATTGCAATTATCTTATAATTACAATTCCAGTCCCTTAAGTTTAATTAATCTCTTTTAGTCACAAAACTAATTACTAATTAATTCTTGACTAATAATAATTAAACAATATGATTTCTCGTTTAATATATTATTCTCATAATATATTAATAAATCATATTTAATCCTTTCTCTCCATAATTCATCCTATCAAGTTGCATTGGTGAAGGCAACCCAAAAGGACCATGCACCATCGGGTCAAGTACATACCAAAATAGTTATGGACTTAGACACTAATCCAACAGTCTCCCACTTGGATAAGTCTAATAACTATTATGCGTATGACTTCAGATCCTGATCTGCAATCGTAGCTTTCCAAAGCCGCTGTAAACTCTGATCCTATCAGATACGCGTGTCCTTTAGATAAGGGATCATATATTCCTCCATTCTAGATATCGTATAATACATGATTTCAAATCATTCTATTTGTACTATTTCTCGACTTCCGATTTATGACGACTGACTAATTGAACAAATCAAATTAGCCCTAGCCCGGCCGAGCATTTACGTTTGTCATCACTAAATCATCTAGGGGCCCAAAAGATATCGCTTTTATCCTAATTTGGATAAAAGGAACGGATAAACTTTGATTCAATGCTCGCTTGCACTCACTCACCAAATTACACACAACAATATGTTTTATAAAACCAAGTTACTGGTGCGTTTACATATTATCAATGTGCAACCGATTTGCAAGATACAACTCACACATCTCGGTTTCAAGAATATAAGATGTTATCGTCTCACCAATCACTTGTGATACAATTCATGGAGTGATCCAAGTGAGCGTGGGTTTAATCCAATGCTCAAATCATATTCATAAGCACTCATGAATGTTGCAGCAAATATTTGCTTATGTCTAATATTCTTTCAGACAATCCACACACCAATTCACGACAGTCTTCATTCATACCTACTTCCAACATATGAACGACTGTGGCCCATTCGAATAATTTGACTGTTCTTAACCAATTAAATTATTCAGGAAGTCAAAACATGCAAAGTAAAACACAAGAATAATACTAATCCCATATGGCCCCAACCCTTTGAGCATAAATAAAACACCTTTTATTTATCACCATATCGATTACTCATTATTTGTCGTTTCGGGTAATCAACTTCTTACTTGAATTATTACACTTGTCCCATGCTCCTAGCATGCACACAATGTTTACCTATGGTTCTTACTTTTAGATCAAATTGAACATACTTCCAATCATTCTCATTTCACAACTCCAAATCCTTTTTCATAAGTGAAAGAACATCAAATTCTTGCTACTTATAGAATATGCTAGATTCTAACATTCTATGCAACGATCCTTTCGTAATGTCACTGCACCAAAGTCACAAAGACTATTGCCAATGATATTACAAAGTCTTCTATCGGAGATTGTTACAAGACAATTCCTTAGATATGATGTCTCTCACTCAAAGTACATCCTTTTGCATAAAAGTTTCTAATCTAGACATAGATTTTTTTCAATATTCAATTCCCAATATGGACACGTTTCCATATTTCCATATGACAACTCATTCTTAATAGAATCTTATCTATTCGTAATAATGTCGATATGGTCCATACAATACTATACTTCCAACTACTCACAAGCGACCAATCCGCGGCGAACTTTGGATTGTCCTTTGATAGTTGTTTAATTATCTTAGTCAAAACCGATTCTTGTCCTTTTTCCCTCTAAATGCGCTAGACATTTGGAAAATTTTAGAATGGTCAAATATTATAGCATTTTCAATCGATCCTATACCCGAAGCGTATGGGACACGATGCATAATGTCTTACATAAAGATTTGATACTATATGAATCTTCTGCCATAATATTTTATTTGCTATGTTCTCAAAATTCGAATTGTGAAGAGGAATGCCGTAATCATAATCGAAATTTTAAGAACACACTATGTTTCTTTGACTAAGTTATTAACATTCCACAACCTAAGCCTTTAGATTTGAAATGAAGCATAATAATCTCTCCCTTAATTATAGCAAAACAACTTTACAACCCTTACGACTTTGCAAGGTATAACTCTTGTTTTCTATAATTAATATTGCCAACTTGCAATACGTGCCTTAATTATCATACAATCATAACATTTATGCTCCCACTATCATGATGATTATTATAAACATAACACTTATGCTCCCACTAGCTTCGACATGTATTCATAAACATCTTAACTTTTAGAAAAACAATACCTATTGAATTTCATAAGTCCATGTTTCAAATACTTAATGCTTTGATAACCTTTTATCAAGGCTTTTTGAACTTATACACCTTTGCCTTAGATAGTTCATATGTGTGTCTAAACAATTAAGACTAATTGCCAAACCTCACAATTCAAATCATGGAAAGGCATACCGTAACCATGATCGAATTCGAGAATGCAATTTTACAATCACTATCTTCTTAAAATCTTTCTTAGTGAAAGCATTTCCTCACAATCATTTTCATGAAGGAGGAAATCTTATGACACTTGGATTTTAATGGTGTATGTGCTCCTATCCATGTGAATTTGTCAAAACCAAAGTTTACGACAAATTCAAACTCATATGGACCGAACTTCCTTAATCTTGATTTCTTGCCTTATGGTAGTGCAGCTGCCCACCATGTCTTCCAAGTAGTTAAGCAACTCACCTTTTCCTATCAATGTACTTTTCATTGATCAAGGTCCTTGCCTTTTATACATTCAAATGAGAACTCATAGGACTCACATGCATAATTAACTCAATTGTAACAGCATAGAAACAAAATAATGTCAACACGATAGGTTGTAAACCTCAACTCGTGTGCTAGTGATGATCGATAAGGTCTTTTTTTTATTTGTTCTTGAAACCTTTCAAGACCATTAAGACTCCCACTGACTCCTTGACATATAAGATTCTCTTGTCAATAACCATTTCTTGACAAACAAATATTCAAGAGTTAGTGTATCTTTTATCAAAACACTTCATAAATTGGTCCTAGTTGGTCTTTGTCTTATCCAAGACATCACAACTTTCCACATTTGATGAATGTTATAAACCTTCTTAATACATTTTCAATCAATGTCACAATCTTAACTTTAAGACTTGTTATTGGAACGAAGTATGATTGATTTTTGATTTAACCATTTCTTCAATTCTTGATTCCTCTTCTTAAACAAACAATTGTACTAAGACTTAATTAGAGGATCAATTGAGATATGGTTCTTAATCATTAATACTTATCATAAAGCATAAAAGCTACTCCCCCTTCTTCTTAGAATGGATAAACTTTTATCTTTCTGCCTACTTGATTCTTCTTATTCGTTTTGCTATTGATTTAACCCTTTTTAATCAATTCCGAATTACACTTAATCTTGTAAGTATAATCATATTTACTAAACCTGTAGTAAATCATGACGAATATCTTTGTTACTCTTATGGTGGACTTTGATCAACACATAACTTTGTGTACCCGGTCTCCTAGTCCTTCACTTGACACTTTGTCAATGAATTAGTCTAATTTCCAAATATGAAATTTCTCATTTATCATGCAACCAAGTTGCATGATTCCAAGTTTCTGTCCAATTGAAACTTGGGCGATGAGAAACTCTCCCTATTTGGTAAATTCTTGACTTTTCCATAAACACCATAAATAAGAATCATATCCATTTTGTTGTAGAAATATGCAAACATCAATTTTCATAACGATTTCATTGCAAGGAAATAAATAAATAAGTCAAACCAAAATTTATTTTATTTATAAAAGCAGCGGAAAACATTTGTCCTTACAATGCCAAATCAACTGAAAACTATGTATTTCAAAAAGAAAATTCCTAACAACTCTATCATAACCATCTAAGCTCAAAATCTAATCTTCAAGTCCATGCGATCAAGATCCATTTCTTGTGATTAGACTCATCTTGCTCTTTCCTCAAGCTTCCTTTCTTTTCAGCGATCCTACAAATCATTCAAATGCAATCTTATCACATCATGTATTAAGAATCAACGAATAGGAACTTAATGGAGTTAGATAGTGGATTTTACCTGAAGCACAGCCATACTCTTTGACTCTCCCATCTTCTGGAATCTTCAGGCTCTTAGGACAGACTTCTATCCAACGCCCTTTCTCTTGGCAGCAAACGCAGGTCGGTTCTCCTAGAACGTCCTCGGAAGCCTGGTCGGTTGACTTTCCCAACAAATACGCTCCATTGCTTCGCTAAATCATTTCTGATTCAGCAGCAATGAGCATGTAAGTTAGGTCAATGAGGTTGTCGTCATGATCCATCATATAATACTTTCTTTTGAACTCATTATATGATTCAGGAAGTGACTGTAAAACCCAATTCACAGCCAACTCATCTGGGAATGACACACCCAACATTATCAACCTATCCATGTGTGATTTCATTCCTAGAACGTGGGCACACACGAGTTTACCATCTTCATGTTTCATTTCCAATAGGGCTTTAGTGATATAGAACCTTTCAATTATTCGATCTTATGGGTTAGGGAGAACAATTAGAGGAGGTGGAGGAAGTGAAGCATGATTTCTTGTTCCTCGATCGAATCGTGGAATATCATCTTCATGTGGAATGCTTGTTCCACAGGATTTGGGAAGACCATAGTTGTCGAACTTTGACATCTACAAAACGTGAGAAAACGAATTCAAGTTAGTTGATTGATTGAGTCCTTAGTAAATCACCCAAATGAGATACTAAGGCTAGGACCCAACACAATATTCTACAAAACGAGAGAGGGACGACGTAACCAAAATTGCAGAACATTTGAAGGTAAGTGAATGACGATTCACTAATTTCCACCATGAAAAACGAAAAAGAAATTTAAGTTATAAATCTATGAAAACTCCTAGATCCTATGAGATTCGTTGAACATTTCAATGGCATGTTTAAATCTCGATATGCCCCTCTTGTTTGTGACTGGGATGCCGAGGATCACAAAGCGGGTGTGAATAACCATGCAAACTACATGGTGCCCCCACATGTTACAGTCACCTATTCGATGTGCCGGTAAACCACATACGCTCCACCGAACTATGACAAACATTGAGTCACCCTTTGCTACCTTTGCTTAGAACCATTTAGTGTGTCAGTAAACCACACACGCTCCACTAACGTCTTCACAAGGGCACAAAGTGTACTTTCATGGAATTGCATCAATTCACTTTAGCCTAAGTAACTAAGATTGGGAATTTGTAAAACATTTAGTTACTTTTGTATTTCATTATACTTATAATGGAAGGTTCTGTCCTATCCTACCCGTTCGGATAACGACCTTCCACTAGTCAAGAGTGTGGTGGGTAAGAGTGGATACCCATTCAATCGCCATTTTATAGGAAATTTCCTTAAACACCCCTTATAGACCAGCTTCGTGAATGAGGCCTACTAACGGTAAGACTGACTTTTACTCATACATATATATAATGTTAGCCTTTTAATGTTATATATAGTATAAGGTATATTTTACACTTTTAAAATACTAGGTGGTCAAATTTAATAATTATACATTTAATTCAATTAAATTGTAAACCAAAACTTTTATGGATTTATTAAACCTCTTTTAATTATACACCTTAATTAATTAATAAAACCATAAGGGTGTGATTTGAACTTTTCAAAAACAATACTAGGGTTTTTGAATTTAACATTCCTAAATCAAACCTTTAATCAACTTTTAAATTCCAAAACTTGAGGGCAAGTTTTGAAACATTTCAAAACATTAGGGTTTAGAATTTAAATATACATCAAAATTAAACAATTAATCAAAATTTAAATTCCAAAACTTGAGGGCAAGTTTTGAAACATTTTTCAAAACATTAGGGTTTCAACTATTTAAATTTCAAAACAACAAAACTTTTGAGGTCAAATTTACACTATAAAACCTAAAGGGGAAAATGTGAAACTTTTCATAACACAAGGATCAAATAACAAATAATCTAAATTAACATTTAATCACATAATTATCCATATTTGATTTATTTAATGATTTCTTGCAACATAATTTACCAATTTAATCAAAATAATCGATCAATTATCACATAAGGAAACAAATATTTTATTAATTGATAAATATCTTCAATTAGATCAAGGATATACTCGTATATATCAAAAAATCGGATTAATATTGATCTAATATGATAAGGCAACTATCCTTAAGCAAAAACAGCAAAAAAATCCTGGTTTTCCCTCCTTCTGACCAGCCGACTCGTCGAGTCAGGCATGGACTCGTCGAGTTAGCATGAACTCGGCGAGTTCAGCAAGCAGAACCACAAAAAACGAATTTTTTCAACATACAAGGAATCAATACAATAGAAACCAATCTAGGCTCTGATACCACTGATGGGTTTTGGTCATAAGAACATCCTATGTGCTCATACAAACCCTAATGCTTGGATCTAGGTTTCTCTATTGTACATGCAAGTTATCCAAGACTATAAACCCTAATTCTAGCATACAAGTAATCATATTAACATAAGAATGGGTTTAAGATATTACCTTGATTGTTATGTAGCAATAACAATCCCAAATCCTTCTTATATTGACTTTAGAAAGCTTAGAGTCACAAATGTCACTCCTCTAATGGTTCACAAACACCAAGAGCAAGAGGATGAAGAGGAGAGAGGATGGAGGCTGCCCAAAAAATGTCTACAAACCCTAGAGAAGTCTTAGCCACGTTTTTGGTTCATAAGGGATCTATATATAGTGAGGCTATTAGGCTTATCTAACAAGGAAACCCTAATTTGGATGCTTAAGCCCTAAGCAACCCATGGATCCCTTTCCTTAAGGCCTTGGACGACTTCTTATGAGCTTCCCCATAGAATTCGTCCACTCCTTAATATAAGGCAATCCATAGCCCAAATTGCAATTATCTTAGAATTACAATTCTAGTCCCTTAAGTTTAATTAATCTCTTTTAGTCACAAAACTAATTACTAATTAATTCTTGACTAATATTAATTAAACAACATGATTTCTCCTTTAATATATTATTCTCATAATATATTAATAAATCATATTTAATCCTTTCTCTCCATAATTCATCCTATCAAGTTGCTTTGGTGAAGGCAACCCAAAAGGACCATGCACCATCGGGTCAAGTACATACCAAAATAGTTATGGACTTAGACACTAATCCAACACTTACCGTGTAGTATGGCCTTGCTCCGTTTTCTGTGGGAAGGCTCTACACATGGCGTAGAGCTAGAGTACGTATGGCATATGTTCGGAAGGTGATTTTGGTTGTTTTTTAGAATAGGTCATTTTGAGGTGGGTTCTAGCCTTAGAAGGGTAAAATGGTCTTTTACCCTAGTGATAGAGAGTATGAAGTGGACTTTTGATCATGGATTATCACCTTAATCAATAATTAGTGTTGTTTTAGATATGTTCAATATGAGGAGCTTTTGTAGCAGCAGTGAGTGTAAGATTCAATTATCTACGGATTAAGATGAGTCTCTTCACTATACTTGGGGGTTGAATGCACCAATATCGACCTACTGGATTATGTTTGTAGGATGGTAGTTGTCTTTGTGACACTTTTTGATATGCCAGTATGTTCTTGTTGTCTTTCTGACTCGTGATGATATGATTGTATTCGCAGATGTAAGGTGAAATAGACCCATATCGGTTGAAAGATACCGAATGAGTTGAAATAAACTCGGGGGTGACATTGATCCGTACCGGTTAAAGATGTCAAAGGAGTTAAAATAGACTTTGGGTTGAAATAGACATGTATGGTTTGAAAGATACTAAAGGAGTTGAAATAGACTCGGGAGTGAAATAGACCCGGTTTAGCTTCGTGTTGTTATGTATGTTTAGTATGGGGTATTTTGGGGAAACTCACTAAGCTTTGTGCTTACAGTTTATGTTTATAGTTTCAGGTATCTCTAGTTTGAAAGGGAAGGGCCGGGAATGATCGCACAACATCCACCAGTGTTCTGCATTCTATGATTTTCTTTTGTACTCTGATAACTTTGATAAAATTTCCTTACACATGATTTTGGTATTTGGAATGAATGAATGACTATTTTGGTTAACTTAAAATAAAAAAAAATTATTTACTATTTTTAGAACATTACTGTAGAAACAATAAAAAGGCCAAAAGATTCTATATTAAAGAGCGTGAATTAAAGACAAGAACAATGAAGATCAAACGATTGTTGAATGCTTAGATTAAACAACTCTAGAAGAGTTCACAAGAACTTCTATGTAAGAGCATACAAACGGATGTTAGGGTTGCTAAAGCATAAAAAGCATTAACCTTAATGTTACATGCATGCACTATATATATGCTAAGACTAGAAAGACCAAAACGAGAATGGACAGGCCCATCTCGGTATAAATAAGACTATACTAGTACATATTTGACACAACATTATTAAACCTAACAATCTCCCCCTTTGTGTCAAATTCTGAAGGAGAGTCTTCACTATTTCCTTTTCTGCATGTTGAAAAGTTTGGGAATCAAATTCTAAAGCACATTTTAAACAAAAAAACACCAAGAAATAATATCCGAAAGCATTTCAGATCCGCAGCAGAGTTCGCCTTGCAAGTTTCAACCATTACGAGAATAGTATTCAGAGCAGCAGTTGAGTAGAGATGTTTGTCTTTCAAAAAGAACACACTTTTCTGAACCTTTTCACCAGATTTTAGAGAATACGCAACACTCCAGTGCTCATTCCGAATAAGTCCCAACTTCATCTTCTTAACATCTTGAGGCTGCTCTTCGGGTTCCAAAATAGGCCTTTTTTGCAACACCAACGCTGTTTCCACATCCATCTCCACAATCTCTAAGACATAGAAGATGAGGATATTTTTTAGATGGGCAACGATGGGTTCGTATTGTCTGTGGGAACTTTCACTAACATGGCTTCTGGAATAGAACCAACAAAGCTGAACTTGCTCGGATCGGAGATCATGAAAGTTGATGTTTGCAGAATTGGAATAGCAGAAATTATCGAATCATTCGTCTGTGGAACCTGTAAGTGACTTAGAGCTCATTTGACCACAATATACCAAAAGCGAGCACATGAGATCTCAGTGTGACAAGTGGTGGAGACGGTGCTTTGGATTAACCGAGTCCACAAGATAGAACCAAAATCGAGATTCGTTCCATGGTAGAGGCCATAGAGAATAGTACAGAATAGCCTGGTTGTGTTGTCAGAGCCTGCAACTCTTTTTGAGAAGCTCTTGAAGAGAAGAGTGAACAACCCATTCCACATTGGAGGAAGAAAGGGCTTCCTAAACTTTGACAATAATGAGATATCTCCAATGTATCCCATCTGGTAAAACATATCGATGAGTGTAGAAGTAGAAATTGATTTTAGATCCACGAGTCCTTCAGTAGAAGCAAACCCTAAAATTTTGTAGAAACGAGATTTGGAGATCGAGGTCTTGTGATAAGCTACCTCAAACTAAATAACCCCCTCAAATTGACTGTAGTTGGCAGACGAATAAGCCTTAGAGAGATGGACCAAAGGAACTGATTCCTCCATGGTTAAAGCTTGAGCCAGTGGCGAGAACCATAAGCATTCAACCATGTGCAGGCCTTATGGATTCATTATAGCGAGATGAGTCAAGATCGAGAATGAGATTCTGGTTTGGCTTAACGTTGAGCATGATAACTAATGCAAATTGGTCTGCGAATGAAGCAGTTTCAGATGATCCTAGCATGTTGCCTTGAGGAAGACAATGAACAGTAGAGAGAGAGAGAGAGAAAAGGGGGTTTTGCCTTGAGAGTTTTGAATACTTTGTGAGTGGCGAGAGAAATCAAACCATCGAAAACACTTTTATACATCAGTGATAAGTGGTGAGAGAAATCCGTCGTTTCACGTTCCCATATCCCGGTAAATCAACCTTGAAAATCGTGATAGTTGTATGTGTAGATGTCGTTATAATAGACATGTGTGATGTCAGGAAATTTAAAAGATGTGCCTGTTTTGAAATCTTATCTCCAATAAACCGTCGTTTCGGTATTGACACATTCGGAACAATCAGCCAATCCACCGGAGTTATAACAAAAACCTGTTCTCAGACTGAAAGCAACCATTCGGAATAAAAAACAAAACTTGGAAAAATCACAAGGATTTTTGTGCAAGAGTGTGCCAAAGATAAAGAAATAAAGAAAATAAAATTTTTAGGGATTTTCTGATGTCAAATAAAATTGACATGAAAATCAGATGGATCCCGGACAACGATCTCTTCCTACTGAGTCAAGAGAGACTCTGAAGTTCTTGTGTGATATCCCGTTGAATTACGATCACCTATTTGTTGAGAAATAGTGAAAGGATTCTTTTAAGTAGGCAATAAGGTGGTTTCATCTTCAATCAAATTCTGAAACTCAACATAAATCTGAAGATATGAGAGAAGTACTTGTCTGACCAGTGTAGCTACAATAACAAATATGCTTTGGATATTATTTAAGTGGTTGGATATGATTAAAATCTCAAGAAAATTAAAAATCTGGATCTCTTGGGAAGAAATGTCTTAGGTCTAGAACATTTCGTTAAGATCACTAAAAAAATGAGATTTCATACTTTAAATGGTACAAACCAAAAGGTTTTATGTGTCAATTCCATGGTGAAAATATCTAGAACATTTGATTGTTCACCGTCAAATAAGAAAAGCAATAAAAGATATTATAAGGATACATAATAGTAACCACTTATGGTGCTACTCAAGCCTCATTGGTAGTCAACTAGAATGCCCTGCTCTTCACCACAGGTACCTCCATCTTGCCCATGCAGCCATCGGTAATCCTTAAGGTGGTTGTTAGAGATGCAGTGCTAGATGCCATTTTATGCTTCTTTTAGGGTAGTTTTTATTAGCATTTACCATCATATTTTATACATTCTCATGTCATTAGTTTAAATAATGTTCATATCATGTCGTTCGTTAGAATTCTCGTACTGCTAGCGTTTTTATGTCATTTTCAGATAATTCGATGGAAGTACTTTAGGAGCAGCTTTGGATGCATTTGATGGAGAATTGGAGTTAAATGAAGCTTGGAACTTATGAAGGATTCTGAGGAATGATTCAAAGATTTTTGGTCAAGAAAAAATCGATCGAATAGATCCGACGAAGATAGATTGCTACATTCTAAAGCCAAAAGGATGTTGCTAGCAACTTTGACCCCTTGTCAGTATTTTGACCATATCTCATGACTCGTAACTTCAATTGACGAGATTCAAAATGTTTCGGAAACTAGACTAACTTTTGAATGAATTTTGTGTTTGTTAAATTCGATCGAATAAACACTTCGTAGAAAAAAGTCCTGAAAATCAAAAAAATGTAAAATTCGATCAAGTGACCAAAAATTTGATCGTGCTCTACAAAAATTCAATCGGATTTTATGATTTCTTGTTCCCGAAGACTCTGTCTTGTATATATAGGATGCCTCTCTTATTAGATTGAAGGTTAGCCGATTCCTAAAGCTCCAGACGACAAAAAAGACGATTTCTGAGGCGATTTCTCTCTGATTTCAGCGGTTTTAAAGATTTGAAGACTGTGGATCGAGTTTCTCAATTAGTTTAGTAAGATTCATTATTTTAATGTTTATGTTTACTAGTTTTTATCAGATTTTAGCCATGTTTGACTAAAATCCTAGTTTTTAGTTTTGCAATAGACTAGTAATCTTCATGTGATCAATTATCAGATTTGGTTTTCATTATGTGCTTCTATCTAGTTGTTTAGTTTTGAGCTTAATGAATGTTTGATTTTTAATTCTTGTTACTTAGATCACCTAGCTAGGATTTAATCGTTTCAGTTAATCAGTTAATAGAATCTGTAATTGTTCTTGGTCAACTGGTAATAAGTAACAAGTATCATATTGGTTCCATGTTAGCGGTTTAACTCTGATATAAAATGAAATTTCATGAATTACGCTTCCGAGCTTATGAGAAGTATTAGGTATTGTTGGGAATTTTACACAGATCTTAATGCAACTTTTTTTTATCTTTATTAAGAGTTTGTTTAATTAGGCAGTAAAAAGTTAGGGTTATTGAAGAGCATTTTTTGGTTAACTTAACTAGGTAAAAAAAGATTATACTAGAGTTTGTTGGTTTTTCTCTATACCATCTTAGATAGAACGCATTTGGAATAACCAAATTTAGGTTGATTGCAAGATTAGGAAAGCCACAACATAGCTAAATTCGTTTTTTTTTTATTGAATTTGTTTAGTTTATTTTCACTGCTATTTAGTTTAGTTATTAATAAACAAAATTCCCATTCTCATATTAAAAAATCCCCTTTTTCATATTTCCTATTTATATGCCTTATGCAAAAAGGTATTGGCTGTTAGGTTGTGTCCCTAAAGATTCGACCATGTTTCCCTGTGTTATCCTTTAGTGCACCAAGTAGTGAAAATATTATTTGCATCGTGCGTGACAACAATTTAACAAATTGGCGTCGTTGGTGGGGACACATTGCTTCTAATAGTTTTATGCCAAGAACTTTTCATACAGATACACCTCTAGTTTTTTATCCAGAAATTGAAAAGACTGCAAGAAAACTGAAGAAAGAAGCAGCAAAACAAAAACAATCAGCTGGTTTCTTTGGTTCATCATCATCCTCCCTACCAACTGAAATCAACAAACCACAAGGTAGTCCCTTATGGAACGAACCAGGAATTACCGTCTCGTCCTTCCCAAAAGTAAACCAATCTTCTCCTTCTAACAAGCCTTATAAAAATAACTCGCCAACACCCTCTTAAACTTTAGAAACACTGTAATTCAGAACCCAACTCCCCAAAATCAGCCATGAGTGGAGATGAAGCAGGAAATACTCTCAGAGAATAGGCCACCCAAGAGGTCAACCAGCGGCCTCTCTACATCACTTTTCTGGAAGCTTAGAATTTCGAGCTTAAATCTGGTCAAATACACCTTCTTATGTTCGAAGGCTTAGAAAATGAAGACCCAAATAATTTCCTTAAGGAATTTTCATGTAGTTTGTTCAGGTATGAAGCCACATGCAATAACTGAAGATCAGATAAAGTTTAGGTCATTCCCTTTTTTCCTTCAAGATTCAGAAAGAGAGTGGTTGTATGAGCTCCCATCCAGATCGATCACCACTTAGACAGAACTCACAAAATCAATTTTAGAAAAATACTTTCCAGAAACGCGAGTTTTGAATCTTCGCATAGAAATCCTTGGTATCAAACAAGGAAGACGAGAAGCTTTACATACTTACTAGCAGAAATTCAAAAAGATGCTGGTTCGTTGCCCTCAACATGGAATCATTGATTACCAACTCTACAACTATTTATGTGAAGGTTTGACACCCATGGAGAGGCGCCTGATAAATGCTTCAATTGGCGGAACCTTAGGTGATATCACACCAACTGAAATTCGAGAACGGAAAGAAAAGTTGGTGATCGAGTCAAAACATTTTGGTAACGAAGACGAATGGTATGCAGATCTACCTAGGGAGTCAAAGAAGTCAGTAATGCTCATCTGGAGTCCCAAATTTTTGAGCTGATGAAAGTTGTTTTATTATTAACAAAGGAAAAAGATACACTGTAGAATCTGCATGAAGACTGAACATAAAACATATATGTATCCATTAATACAAGAGGATAAAACTTCAGTGAAAGCTGTCGGAGGATATCAGCAACACAAAAATTTTAACTAGCCTCCAAACTTTTATCAGAACGGAAATTATCAACAAAGACAGCAACTTCAGCACCCTCTTGGTTTTCAGCAGCCGAATTTTGTGACATCCCATTTTCACGGCCAGAAAAGACCGATTTTTGTTTATGCTTTATAAAAATCAGAGTACCACTTTTAATAAAAATGTTGCGGAATTTGTTCCCAGTAAAACATGATAAGTACGTTATCAAAACATCTCCAAAGAAAAGTATTTTTATTCATTTTAAAACATTTGGGATGTCATCGTCAATACAGAAACATAAGCATAAACAGAACTTACATTCATTTACACTATTGATCTACACCTCTTTAATCTCTCAGTGTAATGTAACTTCGTATAGACACCTGTGATTCACATAAGCTTGAGTGGGTCAGGTTGGGAAACCTGGTGAGTACATAGGGTTTTCAACCTACAATAATATAATCATTATGTTTAATCATCAAAAAATTAACCCAATTACCCATCCCCATTATCTTCTTTTGATATTCCCTAAAGTATTACCTTAAAATTCATCTCCTATATCGTGATTACCTCTTGTCTCTTTACCTCGCATTTCCTTATATGTTAGTTCCTAAGGACTTTTCCTAAGGATCACCGCCTACATCACACAAACAATAATGGTTCAGGGATTACTCCCTCAATACGTACCTAGTAAGGATTGGGGTATCATCGCATGAATACGTAGTTACAACATCGCCTGAACTCGTAATTCATAGTAAGGGTTAGAGTATCATCACATGAATACGTAGTTACAACATCGCTTGAACTCGTAATTCATCACCTACAGGTTACGAGCCTGCTCGTGTTTCCATGGGGTTGTCTATAGTAGTCTGTGGTCGCCATCTATACTCTAGTAGATGACTACATCTCCAAATTTTCGGGCAAGGTTATAGTATCTTTCATCCTACATCACCGATTCATCATCACCTATCTATCCGCACCTAATTATCATCACCTTCCTATCATCACCTATCTCTCATCATTTTATTTCATATCAACTATTTCATCTACCCATGTTTTACCCAAAATTTTCGTAGATATAGAATACATATACAGTTTAAATCATTTAAAACATGTATGAAATCGTTTCATCCAGCATACACAGCAAGTATTCAGATAGTATACACACATAGCACGTAATTTATATAAAATACTTCATATCTATGTGTAAGATAAAAGTAACTATGCACTCACTTGATTAGGTGGTGACTCGGCACTCGGACAGCACTTCGTTACTCTTAAAATAATTTTCCTCGGCAAAACCTAGTATCAATATCACTAGGGTTTAGTCTAAAGTTAACCGTGACTAATTAATAGTCTAGCTATTATTACTATTATATATGTGTTAACACAATATTTTTCACCCACTATATACAGATGAGGCCAGACATGGAACACCGGAGGGCAAGATCATTTTGGCATATAAGCACTTCTGAATCCAGCAACCCAAGCGGCCCTCCAAACCGGATCCCCCGTACCGCGAGTGGTTAAAAAGATACTATAACGACACTTATATAACTCATAATAATAGCCCAAATACTTATTATAAGGTCCTAATAACATTACTATATTGAAACATAAGCTATACTAAAGATAGGTTAGGCGTAGCTCACTTACAGCGGGTTTTTCTCAAAACCGGGCTTCGCTGGAGCAGCATTCCCGAGCCGAAAGGCTCTTTTTCTCGGAGTCGTCGGGCGCTTCGGGGCTTCCGCCTCGTGCTAGGGGGTTCCCTAGGCTTTTCGGGGGGTTTTAGGGCTTAGAGAGAGTGATAGTATAGAGAGAGGAATGAATGGTTAAGATGTGAGGAATGAAGGAGAGGGGCGTTTCTATTTATAGGAGGCTGGAGGAAGGTTCACGTCGTGAATTTTTGATATTCACGTTGTGAGCCAGGCTGGTTGTGACATCCCCATTTTCACGGCCAGAAAAGACCGATTTTGTTTATGCTTTATAAAAATCAGAGTACTTCTTTTCATAAAAATGTTGCGGAATTTGTTCCCAGAAAAATACGATAAATACGTTATCAAAACATTTACGAAGAAACGTATTTTATTCATTTAAAACGTTTGAGATGTCATCGTCAATACAGGAACATAAGCATAAACAGAACTTACATTTATTTACACTAGTGATCTACATCTCTTTAATCTCTCAGTGTAATGTCACTTCATATCGACACATGTGATATAAAGGTTGGGAAACCTGGTGAGTACATGTGACATCCCCAAAATCACGGCCAGAAAAGACCGATTTTGTTTATGCTTTGTTTAAAAATCAGAGTAATATTTTAAATAAAAGCGTTGCGGAATTTGTCACAAAACAATATATGATAAAGATTTATCAAAAGCATTTTCGTAGAAATGTATTTCATTAAAAAGACTCGGGATGTCATGTTCGATACAGATCATAAGCATAAACAATACAATATAGGCCTTACTACATTATTCTGTATTTACAGGCCTAAAATCCATTAATCTCTCATCCCAAGACATCACATCTATGCTCATGCGCCACTACCTGTAATACAAGAAACTGAGTGGGTCAGGCTTGGGAGCCTGGTGAGCACATAGGGTTTTCAACCCACAATAAATAAGTTTATTAACTTTATCGAACCAAACAAACCCGATTACCCGTTCCCATTATCCTCACTTTATGTCCCTAAAACATCTAACACAAGGGACCTAGTCTAAGGACTATCATCGGGATGGACATTACTGCTAAGGGGATTCCTCAGCAATAAATGTCCTTAAGGAAACCATGTGGGGGATGAAGTACATCTGGTGAGCACACAGTTCACACAGTTCAAATAAACACACAGTTCGAATAAACACCTACAGGTTGCGAGCCTGCTAGTGTTCCACTGGACTATCTAGAATAGTCCGTGGTTCTCATCTATACTCCGCTAGATGACTGGATCATCAATAACATCTACAACGAGGCCTCTCATTATTTCATTTTTAGCACACAACAACTAACACATCTACCCATGTTTTACCCCCAACATTTCCGTAGATATAAAATACATACACAGTTTAAATTATTGAAAACATGTATAAAAACATTCATCCAGCATAGATAGCAAATATTCAGATAATATGCACACAGAGCACATAATTTATATAAAATACTTCATATATATGTGTAAGCTGAAAGTAACTATGCACTCACCTGAAAGGTGGTGACTCAGCACTCGGATAGCGCTTCAATACTCTCAAAACAATTTTCCTTCGATAAAACCTAGTACCAATACAACTAGGGTTTAGTCTAACGATAATCGCGACTAATTAATAGTCTAGATATTATTACTATTATATAAGATTTAAACAATACTTATATAACCCATAATAATAGCCCAAGTATTTATTATAAGTTCCTAATAACGTTACTATAATTAAATAAAAGTTATATTAAAAATAGCATAGGCGTAGCTTACTTACAACGGGTTTTTCTCAAAACCGGGCGCCGCTGGAGCAGAGTTCCCAAGCCGAAAGGGTCTTCTTCTCGGAGCCATCGGGCACTCCGGGGCTTCCGCCTCGCTCTAGGGAGTTTCCCTAGGCTTTTCGGGGTGTTTCGGGGCTAGAGAGAAGTCCTAGAGAGAGAGGGAAGTGAGGGGAGGTGTGAGGAATGAATGGAGGCCTCACCACTTATTTATAGGGGCTGGAGGAAGGTTCACATCGTGAATTTTTAATATTCACGTCGTGAGCCAGGCTGGCTACAGCCAGGCGCAGCCTGGTGCTGACACGTGGCAACGCACACAGGGTGAAAATCAACCGATTTTCAAAAATTCATAACTTTCGCATACGAACTCCGTTTTTGACGTTCTTTATATCCATGCATAGGTAAAAACAAGATCTACAACTTTCATTTAGACTATGTCGGCTAATTCTCTACCGATCTCAAATTTAACAGTAGGAGGCATTTCGACTGTTAAATGACCGCGAAGAATTCGTAACTTCTTCATACGGACTCCGTTTTCGTCCATCTTTTTACCGTTGAGTTCCTATTAATGAGATCTTCAACTCTCATTTAGGTCGCGTAAGCCCAAAACCGCTCGAACTAAAATTCGAGTTTCAGGCCGTGCACTGCTAAGCCGAATCTTAGAAAAATCATAACTTCTTCATACGAAGTCAGATTTGGGCGTTCTTTTTATGGATTTTCTCGGTTTAACATATCTACGAATTTCATTTAGGTCGCTAAGGCTAAATCTCGCTCTATCGTAAATTCACTATTTACGCTTCTCGGTGTCGTGCCGGTTTCGCCGTAAAACTTCGACGGCCATAACTCCTTCGTTATAACTCGGATTTCGGCGTTATTTATATGTACGGAAACCTTGAGACATATTTTAAAACTTGGTTAAGACTATTTATTATAAATAATATTTTGCCGAAAAGTCGTTTTCGACACTTATTGCCTCTAAATTGACTAGCCCGGATCTACGGGCGTTACAATTATCTCCCCCTTAGGATGATTACGTCCCGGAATCATCAACGAAACATGGATCACATGATGACCCCATACGTTATCTCTTCATCCTAAGTAATAACCGTAACTTTGATGTTTCTTCGAATGAGTATCTAACTCTAAGACTTCCTGACCACAGGCGGTGCCCGATCTAGGACCCGCTCTCTATCTCATGTTAGACTTCCAATTATGACCTTCGTGTCACAACCTCATTCTTTATCAAAGACTCCTTCTTCTTCTTAACAAACTTAGGATAAGTTAATTTGATTACTACAATTAACCGATGTGTCATATTCTAATGGCCTATCATCATATGTAGCAACGCTTAGACTCAGGTTTCTTAGAGTCAAATTCCGGAATGGAATATGCCTTCCTTCATGGTCTAATGTGATATAATCACATTTTATCATGTAGCATTTCTAGCTACCAACTTCTTTAACAACGAGCGCGATACTTCTATTGATCGCTTTGATTTCAATCGTTTGGTTTAAGTCGGGCGCTACATCAAACTTGGTTCTTTGAACCACGTAACCTACTTATCGTAGTCGGACTCAATGTGATATGACCACTAGGGTCGGGATAACAATAATCTTCTTAGTCATTACCAAAACAATGGTAACGACATACTTGAATAAAATGAAATCAATTACTAGCTTCTTGGTAACCTTGTGACTTTCCCTTATCTAAGTGTGAGTCCTGTGCTTTCGGTAGTATAGGCCTCTACTACCTTTCACACCTACTCATACTCGTCCCAAGTATTGTTCCGTAGTTTTCCAAGTCACTATACAAGAACATCACATAGAAACTTAACACATAAAATATCAAAACGAAGGTTTTATATTATTCTTTGAAACGATTACATGGGTGTTCAAGTTCACCCTAGATTATGCCTCTAATAGGCTACACCATATGACACTATCTACATGGCTTCTTCATAACTTGATCTCCATGTATCCATCCTCACTCCTGATTCCTTGCATCGTCAGCTGCTTCGTCTAGGATCATATGGAATGCTCTTGCCTTTGGTTTTGGCGGAATGTTTGGTCTTGCCACCTCTTTCTTTTTCGGGCAATCCTTAGCAACATGCCCTTCTTCACGGCATTCATAACACACCCTTTTTCTGGCGGTGCACTCGTTGGCGTAATGTCCGGTCTTCCCACACTTGTAGCAAGTCACTTCTTCGCTACATTTCCCAAAGTGATTCTTCTTGCACTTCTCGCACCATTTCACTTTGTTTCCTCCACCGCTAAACTCCTTTGAACCAGACTTGATCTTCTTATTGGGCCTCGTAGACCCCTCAAACTTCCTCTTTTCGCCAACCTCAATCTTGTTGGCAACTCTTCCCTTAATCATATCTTCCACAGACTTGGCAGCCCAGATAGCTGCCTCCAGAGTAGGTGCCTGACGCATTGGCACCGCGTACTCCCATGGAAGTCCCTTTGCATACTTGTCGATTTTCGTCAGCTCATCCGGAACAAGGCGCAAAGCGAACTCCATCTTCTCTGTGAAGTTGTTGGTATATTCATCAATTGACATGCTTCCCTTCTTCAGGGTTAGAAACTGGTTCTCTAGCTCGAGCAGGTTTCGAGCTGAGCAGTACTTTCGTTTGAATTGCACCAGAAATTCTGCCCATGTCAGTTGCAGAGGCTTGCTGGGGCTTAAAGTTTTCCCCAAGGTATTCCACCAACGTACAGTGCCTCCTCGAAATTGACGTACTGCAAATGTGGTCTGTTGTTTTCCTCTGCAACCGCACGTCATGAAAGCTAACTCCATCTCCGAGATCCAATCCATGACCCCGATCGGATCTTCCTTTCCCGTGAAATTCGATGGCTTGCAAGTCAGAAAATCCTTGTACTTGCATCCATTTCTCTCGACTCCGTCATCTTGGTTGTTTTGAACTATCAGTGGGTTGACTTGACCAACAGTTCCACTGTAGTCTCCCTCCTCAGTCTGCCCTTCGTTCAACTCGGGCTGTTCGATCTGAATAGTGGCTTCCTCTCGATTTTGCTGGAGCAAACGTCTGGTTTCCTCCATTTGACGATCCAACATCGCCTGGATCATCACTTGCACTCCGACCATCGTTATTAGCTCAGCAGCGGCTTCCATAACTGGTATTTGCTCAATCACTGGGGGTTGGTCTCGGTTCCCATTTGCATTCATGTTTCCACTACGGGTCCTTGCCATCTTGATCTATACACCGAATAAGGTGAATCTAGATAGTTATTCAGTTTTTTTGGATTATTTGGTTCTTATTTTCTAAACCAAAACCAATCCGAAACCCAAAATAATAATTCGGTTTTGGTGAAATCCAATCCAAAAATCCGAATATTCGAACCAAATAGTCCAATCCAAATTGTCCAATTGGACAATTTGGTTTTATCCAAATAGTGAACAACCCTAATGATGCCCCGGCAGAGATTGTGGCAGCTGAAGATAAGATGATGAAGCTGCAGTTTGCATTTATGGTATCCTCTTCTCATGAACCTAATTCAGCCAAGGTGAGTCTTCCATCATGCTCTCAAGCCTGTATTGATTATGTTAAAACTTTGCACGAGAAAATTGAGACATTAGGCAGTGAAGTAGAAAATCTTAAGATTCTTCGTGAACTTAATGACAAATTAATAAGGGACGTAGAAGACCATATATATGAAGGCTACCAACTTAGAAAAGGTAAAAAACCACTTAAAGCTCAATTGGAATAAAAAAAAATTAAGGACTTTAGGAGACTTCAGGAAGACTACAGTAATAAATGTGAGAATTATGATTATGTAGTGAAACAGAACGCTGAATTAGTGGCCGAAATTGAATCTTTAAATGCAAAATTTGAAACCGCCAAGCTTGATGTTAGAAAATATGATTATTCAAGTAAGGTAGTTGTAAATATGATAGACCACAGCATGAAATTTAAGAAAAATCAATCAAAAGGTCTAGGGTATAATCTTGTGCCTCCTCCATTTAATCATTCATATCTGCACAAGCCTTTGTCCAAAGAAGAGATTGCCAATGAATCAATTATGGTTTATGGCAAACCTTCTGGTTTTGTTTCGGGAGGATTTATTAATGTTGAAGATACTAACATTTCTACTTCTCCTGCAGATCAATCCTTGAATCGGTCAAAGCACGAAGTTGAAGGATCTGTTTCTGAAAATAAAACTGAGTCCAAACCTGAAGTTTTAGTTTTAAATAAAGACAATGCTTTTTCAAATGTTTTAAGTGACAATGGTTTTTGTGATGTTTTTGTTTCTCCTGATACTGTTTTTGTTTCTCCTGATACTGTTTTGAATGATTTTCGAATGACTGATACAGTTTTGAATAATGTGGTTGGCAATTTTAATGTTTGTGATGAAAATGTTGAAACACCACTAGTCTCACAACCCTCCCCATCTAACATACCCTCACTTGCCTCACAATCTTATAATGTTTCTTGTTCTTGTGAGAGAAGCAAGGGTGTTAGTATGGAAAGCAAATATGATCAATGTAGTACAAGTTATAATAATAACAAACAGATTTGTTTTAATTGTGGTACTGGTGGTTATATCACTAGAAATTGTCAAAATCGTATGTTTGTACATTTCGAACTTCCAAGAGGAGAGAACGAATTCAGAGGAAGGTCTTTAAATAGAAATTCCTCTAGAAATCGTTCTCGAAATGATGATTGGGCAAATGAACTGAGTAGAAAACGGGCTGTTTTTCAAAAAACATAAAAAGGTTTTTCATCATCAAGTCCCAGTCAGTTTGCCAAAACCGAGCACGGCCAAGCCAATGTCAGATTCGTCAAGAAGCCACAGTGGGTCTTCAACCAACTCTGGTAGAAAACTCATAGGCTTTAAGCAGACTGATAAACATTCAATTTCTAAATCAACCAGGACTTTTAGAAAACCTAATTATCAATGGCTGCCCAAACATACTCCCAACTTATCATTTGTGTCCTCTGAGAAATCCGAATGTTATAAATCTGAAAAGGCATCGGGATCACCCAGGAAGGTAATGACCTGGGTTCCCAAATCTAATTAAACCCACAAATTTTGCAGGGACAGTTGCGGGGAAATGTCGTCAGACCCTGGATCGTCGACAGTAGCTGTTCCCGGCATATGACGGGAGATATCGCCCAACTGCACAACATTCAATCATTTAATTGGGGATATATCTCTTTTGCGGGTGGAGAAGGTGGTAAAATCATTCAAAGAGGAACTATCTCAAATGAGGTTTTAAGTTTCGAGAATGTTACTTTTGCTCCCGAGTTGAAGCATAGTTTGTTAAGTGTTTCTCAGATCTGTAACAAGGGCTATTCTACGCATTTCACTGACAATGAATGCATGATTCTCAAGCCAAGCTTTGTCATCCCAGAAGAGTGGATTCTTGTAAAATCTAAAAGGGATGGGAATGCCTATATCATTGATATGAATAGCAATCTTCCAGAACAAGTTACGTGTCTTTTCTCCAAGATCTCCGAACAAACTGTGATGTTGTGGCACAGAAGATTAGGTCATGCTAATGCAAAGAACTTGAATTGTCTTGCGAAGAATGAGATGGTCCATGGATTGCTTGTCAAGGACTTCATCACGTTTGAAAAATGTGTGTCATGTGCACAAGGAAATCATCATAGAAAGCCACACCTGCCAAAACAAGTCAACTCAATTAGCCAAGTGCTTCAATTGCTACATATGGATTTGTTTGGTCCAGTAAACGTCCTCAGCATCAACAGAAGTTCTTATTCTCTGGTTGTGATTGATGATTTCTCTCGGTTTACGTGGGTTTTCTTTCTATCCAACAAAGCTGGAGTTGCTGATTTGATCAAGAAGTTCATTGTATTAGTTGAGAACCAAACTAACAATCGAGTGAAGGCGCTTCGTACCGACAACGGAACAGATTTTAAGAATTTTGTTCTCGATCATTTTTACGCAGAAAAGGGTATACTGCGTCAATTCAGTTCTGCTCACACACCCCAACAAAATGGTGTTGCTGAAAAAAGGAACAGAACGTTAAAAGACGCCGCAAGAACGATGTTGTCTGATTCAAAACTACTAGTTTTCTTTTGGGCCGATGCGATAAACACTGCCTGTTACGTTCAGAATCGAGTGTTAATCAACAAAGCTCAGATGAAAACCCCGTATGAAATTTTCTATGGTCACAAGCCATCAGTCAGTCACTTCCGTGTATTTGGCTGTCCTTGCACCCTTCTTCACTTAGATGCCAACCCGAAGTTCAATGCAAAAGCCGATGATTGTTACTTTGTAGGGTATGCTGCTCGCACGGCCTATAGAGTCTACAACAAAAAGACATAGCAAATTCTGAAATCGTATGATGTGCGTTGGTTGGAAGGAAACGAGACGGACGCTAGAGTGGGTCCGGATTGGCTATTTGATTACACATCCCTATTCAAATCAATAAATTTGTCTTCGAGTGGCTCATCTAGATCTGTTTATGGTTTGAAGAAGATTTCTGAAGATGAAGACGAAGAAGTTGTTTACAATTCTCCATCTGAATCCCTTTCTTCATTCACATAGAAGTCTCCGGTTTCATCTGAGGGGGAGCCGTCTGCTACACCTGAGGGGGAGTCCGCTGCTACACCTGAGGGGGAGTCCGCTGCTACACCTCAAGGGGAGTCGTCTATGCAACATGATAGTCCTAAATCTTCAGTCCAAATTGATTCTCCAGATGCTAAAACTACACTTCATATTTCAATAGAGAAAGAGTTATTCCCTAATGATGCTTCCGCTGTCTCTTCAACTTTTATGGAACTACTCTTTCCTGAACTTATCTAAAATGAGTTTGTAGCAGAGCCGTCTGGAGAGGCTCAATCAGCAAATGAAGGAGGTATCAATATTCACACTCTTCATGCCTCTCTCAATGACATCAGCCAAGAAATACCTTCAAGGATTCAACGCGATCATCATATCGACAACGTTATTGGTCAGCTAGGTGATGGTGTCAAAACCACAAGTCAGAGTGGAGATGTTAATGCTTGTCTTTACTCTTGCTTCATTTCTCAAATCGAGCCCAAGAATGTTGAAATGGCTCTAAATGAACCTAGCTGGGTAGATTCAATGCATGAGGAATTGCACCAATTTGAAAAACTCGGTGTTTGGAAGTTAGTTGAGCTACCAAAGGGCAAGAAGTCTCTTGACACACGATGGGTTTATCACAATAAGTAGGATGATTCAGGGGTTATTGTACGAAATAAAGCCCGATTGGTGGTTCGTGGGTTTCGACAAGTCGAGGGTCTTGATTACACTGAAGTTTATGCTCTAGTAGCTCGCCTGGAGGCTCTTCGTATCTTCCTAGCATATGCTTCCTACATGAACTTTACCATTTATTAAATGGACTTCAAGACTGCCTTCTTGTATGGCAAGGTGAAGGAAGAAATCTACGTTGATCAACTTCCTGGGTTCGTTGATTCGAAGTTTCCAAATCATGTCTACAAGTTGGATAAGGCGTTATATGGGTTACATCAAGCTCCTAGAGCGTGGTATGCAACTCTAACAAAGCACTTGCTCGAACATGGTTACTCTCGTGGCACTATCGATCAGACCTTGTTTATCAAGCATGTCGAAAAGGACCAGATACTTGTACAAATATATGTCGACGACATTATCTTTGGGTCAACCAGTCCGCAGCTCTGCAAGGAATTCGAAGGTGTAATGAAGAAACGGTTCGAAATGAGTTCGTTGGGAGAAATAACCATGTTTTTAGGGCTTCAGGTTAAACAGAATTCAACCGGAATCCTGCTACATCAAGCCAAGTATATGGAGGATATTCTTGAGAAGTTCGAGTTTCACAATGCTAAATCTGCTTCAACACCAATGGCTGAACGACCTCTTCTGACTCCAGATCCTGAAGGCGAATCCGTAGATCAGACTCACTATCGATCGATGATCGAATCGCTGATGTATCTTACTGCAAGTCGACCTGACATCATGTTTGCAATTTGTCAATGTGCACGTTATCAGGTTAATCCTAAACTTTCACATTTTATTGCTGTCAAAAGAATTTTTCGGTATATCAAAGGCAGCCCAAAATTGGGTCTTTGGTATCCGAAGAATTCTGAATTTGATATTTATGCTTTTACTGACAGTAATTATGGAGGCTGTGAGCTTGACAGGAAATCAACCTCAGGAGGATGTCAGTACCTAGGTGACAGACTAGTTTCGTGGCAATGCAAGAAGCAACACACTGTCTCAACTTCCACAGTAGAGGCGGAATACGTTGTTGCATCAGCTTGCTGCTCTCAAGTTATCTGGATCCAACATCAGCTGTTGGACTACGGTTTGAATTATTTTGAAACCCCCATTTATTGTGATAATGAAGCTGCCATTCAAATTGCCAAAAACCCAGTCCAACACTCTAAAACCAAGCACATCGACATTAAAATTCATTTCATCAGAAGACTGTTATGAATGTTCGCTAATTCGGCTGGAACAGGTCCACACTGATAATAATGTGGCGGACTTATTCACAAAGTCATTTAACAAAGCTCGCTTCGATGTGCTTGTAGGATTTCTGAAAATGATTCATTTTGAGGATTAAGTTTTTTTATTTTAATTTTATTTTTTTTTCTTCAACTCAATTTTCAATTTTATTTTTAATTTTTATTTTATTTTTAATTTCTTTTTGTTTTTTGTTTCCTTAGGATAGATTAAATTTGCTCATTTTGTTTTCTTTTATTCTCACCCATGCACAAATTTAGGGGGAGAAATAAACAAAAAAAATCCAAAAACAATAAAAAAAAAACCCAGAAAATTAAAAATTGTTGCTGACAGTTTCGTTTGTAGGTGTTGTGATGGGAAATGAAATTAGCAAGTGATAACGGGCAATCTGAATCAGCGTAACGTACCTAAGTTGAATCGTTTACGCTCTGTGTTCGATGCGCTGGTAGGCACGAAAGATTTTAAATGGACTTGACTAGGGAGCGTTGAACCTAATGAATTTAAGGACTTGAAAAACTTTGACCTAGTTAGATCCGTTTAACCTGATGTCACGACGCTTGGATAGGTTGAGCAGGGAGATATACATGGAAATCTACCGGTCACATTAAATAACCCGTATCTAGAAGTGTGGATTCACTTTTCCTCGATGTGCGGATTCTGTCCTTAATTCCGGTTGGATGAGGCGACTGGCAAATTCCGATAAATTAGGTATGTAGAATATCATTTTCTTTCATTCTGTCTGTTAGTCATATGTTGTCTCATTTGCATGACTTCCAATCCGACCTGGTACACAACATATGCAACTCTATTTCTCTGCATGTTATATATATGAAATTCCTCTTATCTGTTAGCCATATGTTGTCTCCTTTGTGTGACTTCTAATCTGACCTGGTACACAGCATATGCAACCTTCTACTTCTCAACCCCTCTGAAACAATAAGTAATAGAATTCTAAATATATCCTCTCTCTGAATGGTTGTCTGCTCACCTGGTGTAAGGAGTACTCTGGAAGTTCTTGATGGCTGGGGCATGCCAGGAAGTGGGAAACACGTTCTAGTACACTTAAAATTGAACACATACAGATTGTCTGTAGATCTCGCTGCTCGATTTAGGTGGACAACAATATCCCTGGTTGTAGTCAGTTAAATGGTCATAAGAAAAATTTATTTAAGAATTAGGGCCAATCATGATAGTAATGTTACAATTAGATATATGCATGTATCATATCATTGGTAAAATGTCCAAAACTGTCACAAATTTTTTCGTGTTTAAGTGGACCACAATACTGGTGATCGATCAGACGAAGATGTGAAGATAAGGGTACCGACAAGTATAATAAGACTGTCCAACAACTTTGATCCCAGCGTCACAAAATTAGTCACAGTAGTTAAATTTTTGTGATTATGTTTTAGTCGAAGTTAAATTATTTTATTTTTTATTTTATTTTTTTGGTTTTTAATTTTATTTTTATTTTATTTTTAGCAATTAAATTTTTTTAAGTTTTTTTTAATTTTATTTTTATTTTTACTTTCATTGTACAAAATTAAGTTTTTATTTTATTTATTTTTATTTTTTAATTTTTCTCTAGTAAAAATAATCCTCAGAAAGTTTTTTTTTTTTAATTTAACTGTGTTGGAATCTGCTTAATACTGGGTAGTTATTAGGTAAATGGTAAAAAGGGTAAATAAAGGAGTTTACAGCCGGAATCTCCTCACTCTCAAGATTCCGGCCGCAAACTACTCTCCCACCCTCTCTCTCTCTCCAAAAAAAATTTCGTCAAATCTCGCAAGTCTAATCCAACGATCCTGAACGTAATGATTTCTAGATCATAAATATGTATTTTATTGCGTGTTTCACCATGTCGTTTGAGCAGAATCGAAGAAAATGGTCCGACGGAGCTTACGGCCGCAAGCTTGGGCCATAAACTCGGTTCTTCGACCGTAAACGTATTTTGACCATAAATAGATTACGAGCGCAAGTATTTATTGATTATTGTGTTGTTTTGTGACCATATTCTCTCGTTTAAATGTGTTTTTCAGGTGATGAACAAAATTGGTGTTCTTCGGCCGTAAACACTGTTCTTGGGCCGTGAACTGTGTGTGACCGAGAACATTAATTTTCACATAAATAATTTTTGTTTTGACCAAATTTTCTAAATAAAATATTTTTTTGGATCAAAATAAAAAATTAAATATTTTGGATGTTCGTTTGGCATTATTTTTGTATCTTACTTATTATAGTTGAGTGCAGGAAAATGGCAAACTTGAAATTCGCGGATATGCACAATCTTGCTATTGTGCTTGCAGATCCTCCAGCTGTTCATTCAGACCTACGATCAATGATTCACAGGCTTCGGGAGTGCTGTCTGGCGTCCGCTATCACAGTAAACCATGTTGTGTATCAAAATTTAATCAGAGAATTTTGGGCAACTGCCAACGCGAGTATGGATAATGACGATCATTTCACTGTAAAAGTTATGGTTCAAGGTCATGAAATTGTGATCAATGAAAGCTTCATCAGAGACACGCTGCTAATTGACGATCAACCTAATTTCCCTACGGAGATTGGGATTGAAGACACACAAAGAATTCTCAGAAGGATGAGCTACGAAGGCGCTTCACCTCCGACTTTAAAGAAGCTTTTGCATCCATATTGGAGGTTTTTGGCGCATGTGTTCGTCAGCTGTGTTTCAGGGAGAAGATCAGGAGCAGACGAAATGTCTCAGCGAACTACTGGTGCACTTGTTTCTCTTGCTGCAGGGGTGAAATTCAATTTCTCAAGATTCATCCTGGATGAGTTTGTTATAAACATCAGAGCCTCAACTCGAGATACTTTCTTGTTATATCCCAGATTTGTTCAGTTGTTTATCAACACTCAGTTTCCAGAAGTGAGAAAAGAGGTTTAAACTCTAGATATGAAGTCTTTGGGTCCTCACACAGTAGGACTCATCAAGCAAAATCGAAGAGGAAAAGTTGTTTTTCAAGGATTGTACCCTCTTGAAAAATTTGGAAAGTTCACTGAGCTGGATGAACCTACAGAATCTTATAGTTCATCTGATCAAGCTTCTTTTGAGCCAGCATCTACTGAGAAGTCATCTCCAAATAACATTGTCATTGATGTTTCTGAGGATGAAAGTACTGAAAATGAAGATACTCCCACTCCTGATGCTCATGTGGCTGTGGAACATGACAAAGTGTTTAATCGTACTCAAGATGATGATCTAGGAATGAATGTAGAGATCAGGGAGAATATTGGGGGAGATAAGAATGATTCTTTTAGTGACCTTGACCTCACCGGTTTTGATCACGATGATATTGCTGCTTCTTTAGCCAGTAGTGCTAACTTGGTGTCAAATGAGAATCCTGACACTATCTTCAACAATGTCGATGTTGTTCTTCCGACAACTGAGACAAGGGAGACAAATGAAGTTTTTGAGAGTACAACCCCTACTTTAGGTCAAATGGCAAGTGTTTCAATTCCAATGGAGATGGTTATGGGATGTTCCCCTCCTGTTTCTGTTTCTCCTACCACAGAGCCGTTTGTGAGTGATTTTGCAACGACACAATCTGATCAACCCCCATTGAAAAGACAAAGAAGGGATCCGAGGCAGGGTAAAGTAATTGCAAGACTTGTTAGCAGCCTCCCAGTACCACCTACTACTACCACTACTACCAGTCTCACCACAACAAAGATGTTTGTTACGGGTTCGGGTACTGCTTTTGATGTTGGTGGTCCCTCTGTTCCACCAGGTTTTTCTACTCTTCGGTTTAATCGTGATGATGCTTCTGAGAGATTAGCCCTACATATGGTTGAGGAGAAACTTTTGACGCCTTCCCCTGGTGATAAAGGTGTTTCTATAGGAGGTGGTGGTTCTAGAGGAGATAACCTAACTATTTCCGGACTCCAGAAGGAAATATCGGTACTGAGTCAGAAAAATATTGAGCTAGATATCCAAGTGTCAGAGCTTCGAGCTGAAAATGCAAAGCTTAGTATTCAAGTGTCTGAACTTTAGTCTAATAATTCGAGCCTTGGTGTGCAAGTAGCTGATCTTACAAAGGATAAATAGCTGAAGTCCAAACAGATTTCTAATCTTCAAGATCACTTCAATCTGTTGACTTCAAGTTATTTTGAATTGAAAAAGAAGCTTGAGGAAGACTTTGGAGATAAATACCAGACATCTACTGAAGAGTACAAGATCAATCTTCATGTCCAAGCCTTTCCAGTTGTTTTGCCTACTGGTCAATCATCTGGAGTTGTTAGTCATGTTGATAATGAGCCTCCTCAATCCCCCCATGTGTCAGCAACCATTCGTAATGATCAGGAGGAAGCGGTTAAGAAAGGACAATTATTGTTTAAAAGGAACCCTAATCAAACTGCCACTTGGGATGAACCCTTAATTACAATGACTGACCTTGGAGTCATTCGTTTCAGGGATACTTTTGGTGATCGGTCAGGAATTGTTTCTTGGGGATTTCATGATCCCCTCAAGATGTGGATAGTGTTGCGGAAAAGTGGCAACTCTGAACTCTACAAAGATAGTCATGATTTCAGTTCATTGACTAGGGTTGATTTTACAGAATTGTCCCAAGCTCCCTTTTCAAATCTTACAAACAATCCGCAAGTGACCCAGTTCAAGAATTTTCTTGAAGATCAAGTTAAAAGAGGGTTTCCTACAATGCAAGTTGTACCAGATGTTTATTGCTATAAAACGTGTGCAAGCTTGGTTTGTTCTCCTTCTGTGTTTATTATTGCTTTGTGTGATTGTATTTGCTTTTGATCTCTGGTAAGATCCGTTATTTGGACCTTACATAGAGTTGTCACAAGGAGGACTCGGTGAGTCGGGTCGCAAAACCCAAACCCTTCTGTTTATGAGTCGGATCAGTGAGTGGGGTTAGAGAAGGACTCAGCCAGTTTGTGCCCGTGATGGACATGAAGATCATGGTACTCGACGAGTTCAAGGAGGAACTCGACGAGTCCAAGGCAATGTCCTTAGCCGATGAAGATGGACTCGGCGAGTTGTTGAACAACTCGGCGAGTCGGTTGAAGATAGTCCTGAAGTGTTAGATGAAGGAGAAGTCGTCGAGTTCTCGCTAGACTCAACGAGTGGAGTCGGGGTTGTTTGGGATTTGAGGATCATGGAATCGGCAAGTTGGTAGAACAACTCGGCGAGTCGAGTCAACTGGAAGGTTGACTTTGACCAGGACCTTGACTAGAGTTGACTTAGTTGACCTCTGGAGGACAGTTTAGGCTAAGTTCTATTATTTCGTGTTGGTAGCTCGGTGAGCTAGGAGAGCAACACTTCAGAGAATAGTCAATTAGCAGCCAGAGGATCATCAGCAAAGTTCAGTTGTACAGGTGAGTTTTCCTTCCAGTAGGAATGGGTCTACGACCACAATGTCGCCCCGTTTAGATAGCAGTAGTTCCAGACTTTGGTCCGATGCAGTAGTTCAGTATGTTTGATGTCTTTGTGATTCAGGCATGTTTATGTGTTAGTTAGTCCGGAACTCAGTCCGATGGAGTATGCAGTATATGTGCTTATGTTATATGTTATGATCATGTTATGCTATGTTCAGTTAGTCCGGACTTCGGTCCGATGCAGGGGGCAAGGCCCCAGTTAGTCCGGACTTCGGTCCGATGCAGGGGGCAAGGCCCCAGTTAGTCCAGACTTCGGTCTGATGCAGGGGGCAAGGCCCTAGTTAGTCCAGACTTCGGTCCGATGCAGGGGCAAGGCCCCAGTTAGTCCGGACTTCGGTCCGATACAGGGGCAAGGCCCCAGTTAGTCCGGACTTCGGTCCGATGCAGGGGCAAGGCCCCAGTTAGTCCAGATTTCAGTCTGATGTAGGGGGCAAGGCCCCAGTTAGTCCGGACTTCGGTCCGATGCAGTGGGCAAGGCCCAGTAGCGGAGGGAAGAGCTCGGGATGATCGCATGGCACACACCATAGTTAGTCAGCCTGGGATGTTTTACTCTGATGATAAGAATATGTTTTGAATTAACACTCTGATTTTATGCTATAATTCATGTTATGGATTGACAATCGTGGTTTAAGTAATGTTTTTCAAATGAAATTTTTAGACATGATTTTTGGGTCGTTACACCTTCCTATGGCATTGACGAACAAAAGAAACACCAAATTAGAAAAAGACAAATGAGGGTATAATAAGGAACAACTTCAGGAAGATAACAAATCAAGAGTGTAGTAGAGGTTTTCAAGTGGACAATAAGTCGAACACATGGTGTGCCTAATACAAACCCACATAAATATCACCTTAAAAAGTACTGATTTTTAAAGAATAAAGTATAAGTTATCGAATCGTATTCACCTTGATTCATCAGCTGCAATATAACTCCAGCATCTGTGGTTGTCAATGACCATTAATGCATTGGACAAAATCCATAAACACACACCATCGTCCTCTTGCCCATCTAAAATTCTTGCAATGAAAAATCCTAAATTACCAAGTTAACAAAAAAATAGATTCAAAAACTAATAAATCAACCCTATTCTTTCAAAATCAAACAAATGTGACTTTTCTGATTAGGAAAACAGATTCAAAAACTAATAAATCGATTTCATTCTTGCTTTGGCGTCTGATTTGGAAAACATATAAAGTGTAATGCCCATCTCCTTGCCACAGGTATTTAAATACCTCCAACTTATCTATATGAGGTAAGGTCATTCTCAGTATCAAAAAACTTAAGGACACAAAACTACAACAAGGTTTCTTCAACCTGGATGATATCAAGACTCTTTTTGTTGGTACTAACTAGATAGCCTAGTTCTGTCACTGAATGACAATCAAAATCAATCTGTATTATAATCTAATGAGATAAGCTGAAAAAAACCCTCTAATCTAGAGTTGTATTGTAGTTTTTTAGATAGGATGTCAAGTACAGCAGCAACCAGTTCCCTGTAAGCCTGTAGAAAACTCTGCATTTCCTTTTACACCTCTTCGGTTTGCAAGCTCTAAAAGGAGTGTGATTTAGTCCCTGAACATTTCAGATTCCATATATAAAAAGATGTAAATATTCAAGAATCATAGTTTAGATATGTAGAAATGGACAAACAGAAGAATAAAGATAGGATACTTACCAGATGATGACTGATGAAAGATGGCCTGTTAATCAACAAATTCACTTTCAGGGACTATATGTTACAACTTACATATAGTTATATAAGTGTGTGTGTTTATGTATATACTATATAGAGAAATGAAAAAAAAATGTTACCTATTATATAACTTGGGTTTAAACTAATTATTTTGATTTTAAGTACCAACAACTTGTTTCTAGGTCAAAGCTAATACATTTCACCTGTGTTTAAACTAATCAGTTTAAAGTGTTTAAAAAAAGTGATTATGATTATGATTTTGTGATTATTTGGGGAAAAAATTTAGATTTGGAGATGCCTATCCCTAACTTTATGCACTTACCATTAACATGTTTTTCCTATAAGCCCTTAAAATCCGTACATGTTCAAATTATAAACTATTCAATTTGAAATCCAAATTCCAAAATAGTTTAAGGGAGCATGGAGCATCATGTATCATATACTAGAAAAATTAATAACAACTAAACATAATCGGATATTTTAAGTTAGAAGCATATCAATCCAATAGAGCTAATATGCAAATAAGTTATCCTCCATGCAAATAGTTTTTAAAACAATGAAGAAGGAATGAAGGATGCGAGTAAACTTACATCTGATACACTAGATGGCTTTGTCCTAAGTTGTGGTTCAGTCACACTGAACAGCAAGTGCTGCAGAACATAAACAAAGTTAAATATCACGACAACTGAAAAGTAACAATTTAAAGATGACAACTTCTGCAAATGCATCTGGAATTCTATGTAAAAACTTTAAATTGAAGATGATAAAAACAAAACAAACTACAACCTTGAATGCATACTTAGGGTTAGCAATTTCATCCTTGTACGCATCAAGTATTGCCTGATGAGAGACACAAAAAAGAAGTCAATTGAATACATAAATAGTGTAGTGCATATAATTGAGGAACAACTAGGGTTAGGGTTTCAATTGTTGAAGGCGTAATGTAAATATGTATATACTTGAATGTCTCGATCAGCAAGAGAGAATGGAAGCTGGCAACGGGAATGAATTGAAACGGATTATTCATCTTCTCCTATATTATATGGTGGTAAGAAATTGTAATTGAGAACAAGAGAATACAGGCACAACCTACATCTGGTACCTGATCTTCCCCATGTGCAACAATCATTTCACCTGCTTTATGACCAAAACTATCATCAAGTACACCCTTCAAACCAACAGATAAGCCACTTTCAAGTTTCCCTTCAATGTTAACTATTTTTGGAGGAGAAAAGGTTGGTATCACATCATCACGATTAGAACTTTGCGGATCTTCATTTGAGACTGAATCATCAACTTTAGAAACTTCTATTGGAGCAACTGATGTGGAGGAAGGATCAGGAGCTGCAACATCAACATTAGTAGCTACATAGGTATGTGTGGAGGCTTGCGAATATAATTCAACAAGCTCAGTGGTTGAAACTTGTTCAGGTGATGATTTGGCAACGGATGATGAGTCACCAACAACCACATCACACTCAGATTTATTGGCCTTACCCGAGGATTTACTGCCTTTACCATCCTTCTTTTGCCGATACTGTTGAAGTTGATAAAGCAAAAAAATCAATATTGATATCCCTTTTATACGCCCTCAGAACTTGACAGAGACAGAAAGGGAGTCACCATGGAGAAAGAGGGTATGTCGATTGTCGACCATGTGGTGCGATGTTTATAGTTGGCTTTTAATAATTGAAATCAGATAAAGATCGGATCGGAGATGTTGATGACACCACCATTGGTTCCAGTAGCTTGTGATGTGGCGGTGTCATCACCGGGATAACTATGTAACATAAGTTGCTTGAATTTGTCAAGAGAAAATATTAATCTTACAAACTTTTTACCTGCTTGTTCATGATATTGAGTTGTATTCCTCTAGTCAGCACTCCATCGTGTTTAGTGCTTTGCGATTAACACATATCTTTCTCAACCCAACCCAGTCACTGCTAGGTGGGAAGGTGAAGACCATTTAACAGATCCTGAATTCCAATTGGATGCTTTCAGGGTAACATTGCAAAAACTTAGATGGAACAGTATCTCCATATTCTTCATTCATTTTTGCTCCAAGTGTCTTTGTGAATTTAATAACACAACAGTAAATAAAGAGATAAAAAATATATCTAAATAGAATTATATAGTTATATACCTTGTATCCAGGTATGGTCTCTGAAGCAACATGTTCTGCTTCCAAAGCCATAGCAGCCCTATTTATCTTTGCCTTCTCAAGCTTGGGCAACATTGAAGAAGCTCCATATTTGCATTTTTCTATGAGTTTATGTTGTTTCAAGTGAAGTGTGTATATTACAAACAGAAGGGTATATTTTTCATTTATATAATGTATAAGATAAAGGTACAGTAGCATACCTTTAACAGGTTAGAAGCAGTGGGACGTATACGAGGGTCTTTTGTAAGGCATTTTGCCATGAAATCATGGAACACAAGAGACGTGGAACATGAAACATTATTAAAAATATATATAAAAACCAAAAATGCAAACACAAACACAAAATTAAAATCAGAATTGAAGATATTAAAAATAGAGAAAAGGAAAAACCATTTCTGTTTATCTTCAAGCATAGGAGTTGGTTCAATGGAAATCATAAATAACACCTGTTGCAGGTGTTAAGCAAGTTAATTCTTGAGAATCAAATTGGAGTGCTTTATCGGTTAATTAAAAGCGTTGTCACAAAATGGAGTGCTTGATCATGTTAGCATATGTTAAATGTGACATCCCCATTTTCTCGGCCAGAAAAGACCGATTTTGTTTATGCTTTATGAAAATCAGAGTACTTCTTTTAATAAAAATGTTGCGGAATTTGTTCCCAGTAAAACATGATAAATACGTTATTAAAGCATTTCCGAAGAAAAGTATTTTTATTCATTTTAAAACATTTGGGATGTCATCGTCAATACATAAACATAAGCATAAACAGAACTTACATTCATTATCGCTAGTGATTTATATCTCCTTAATCTCTCAGTGTAATGTGACTTAATATCAACACCTATGATATAAATAAACTGAGTGGGTCAGGTTGGGAAACCTGGTGAGTACATAGGGTTTTCAACCCACAATAATATAATTATTATATTTAATCATCAAATAGTTAACCCAATTACCCATCCCCATTATCTTCTTTAATCTTAAGGATCTACCCTAAGAATTAGCTATTTCTCGTTCATTCATTCCTAAGGATTATCCTAAGTAATAGGCACGAAGTCCATCATTGTCAATGACACAACTGTCAAGCACATTTGCTAGTTCTATCACTTAGGCGCAGCTGCCATAATTGTGATATTCTATATGAGGCGCAGCTGTCAGTATTGTCCTTCGAGCACAGCTGCTAGGGTTATATTGTTTATTGACAGTATCGTTTTTGAGATTTCACTCTCAATACATGTCAATGGGTTTTGAACACATCGTTCACAACACCTATAGGTTGCAAGCCTGCTAGTGTTCCATAGGACTGTCTAGAATAGTCTATGGTTGTCATCCATATGCTGCTAGATGACGGGGCCAGCATTTGAGAACAAGGCTTCTCACATCGTCCACCTCTCACCCTTAACCCATGGTCTATATCACCTCTCAACTCATCATCTAACTCATATTTCATCTACCCATGCTTTACCCAACATATTTTGTAGATATACATACATATACAGTTTAAATCATATAAAACTTATATAAAACCGTTCATCCAGCATAGATAGCAAGTATACAGATAATATGTACACATAACACGTATTTCATATAAAATACTTCATATCTATGTGTAAATGAAAGAGACCATGCACTCACTTGAAAAAGTGGTTATTCCAAACTCAAACAGCGCTTCGCTTCTTAAAAATAATTTCCTTCGACGAAACCTAGTATTATTACCACTAGAGTTTAGTCTATTATTTGTCGAGACTAATTAATAGTCTAGCTATTATTACTATTATATAAGCATTAAACAATACTTATATAACCCATAATAATAGCCTAAGTACTTACTATAAGTTCCTAATAACGTTACTATAATTAAATAAAAGTTATATTAAAAATAGCGTAGGCGTACCTCACTTACAGCGGGTTTTATAGAAAATCGGGCTTTGCTTGGAGCAGCGTTCCCGAACCGAAAAGCTCTTCTTCTCGGATTTTTCGAGCACTCCGGGGCTTCTACCTCGTGCTAGGAAGGTTCCCTAGGCTTTTCGGGGGGTTTCGGGGCTAGAGAGAATGTAAAGAGAAGAAAGAATGGGAAAGGTGTGAAAAAGTGAGGGTGGGAGAGGTTCTATTTATAGGGTGAAAAATGGCTGAACTTAGTGCCACATGTCACCATCTAGTGGCAAGACTTGGGGAGAAAGCAATGGCCAAGTCACCAAGATTGTGCCACATCACCCATTTTCGCACAGCACACTTCCGACTTCTAAAATCCGTAACTTTCACATATGACCTCCGTTTTTGACGTTCTTTATATCCACGTGTATGTAAAAATAAGATCTACAACTTTCATTTTGACTTCGTCGGTTAATTCTCGGTCAATTGTAAATTTAGCAGTACGAGGAGATTATATTGTTAAATGTCTGCGTAAAATTCATAACTACTATATATGGACTTTGTTTTCGTCTGTCTTTTTACCGTTGAGTTGCTATTAATGAGATCTTCAATTCTCATTTAGGTCGCGTAGGCCAAAAACCGCTCGATCTAAAATTCGAGTTTCGGGTTGTGCACTGTTAAGCCAAATCTAAGAAAATTCATAACTTCCTCATACGAAGTCATATTTGGGTGTTCTTTTTTTGTATGTTCTCGGGTTAACGTATACTACAATTTTTGTTTAGATTTCTAAGGCTAAAAATTCCTCCATCGTAAATTCACTATTTACGTTTCCCGGTGTCGTGTCGGTTTTGCCGTAAAACTTCGACGGACCATAACTTCTTTGTTATAACTCAGATTTCAGCGTTCTTTATATGTACGGAACCCTTGTGACATATACTATAACTTGGTCAAGATTATTTATTCTAAGTTATCTTATATCAAAAATGTCATTTTTGACGCTCATTTTCTCTAAATTGACTAGCCCGAATCTGCGAACGTTACATTAAACAATAGCTATATATGAAAGACGATCACAATGAGTCACAACTAGATATAGGTAGCTAAAAAATGTAAAATTTACCTTCCCATCATATCTGCTTTCCTGGATTACCTCTGGAGCCATCCAGTGGGAGTACCAATAAACTGAAAAACAAAATATGGTAATATTAATTTACTCTTGAAATATAAATGTTAATATTAATTTACTCTTGAAAAACAAAAATAAATTAATTTTGTTGGAATTTATGTATGCTCTTGAAATACTTTGTGGTATGAATACCAAAAAAATGCAACTCCTATTTTTTAGATTTTAAAGTGTTGCATTATACGTTTAGGTAAAGTTTTAGGGTTGGGTTGAAATTGATCTTGAAGTTGAGTACATATCTCAGGGGTGAAATGTACAACGTACAGTCACAATGTACCCACCCTAACATGATATGCACTAATATATTTATAAACTACTTAAAGTCTAAAAGTTTATGCAAGTACCTTCAATGAGAAGTGTCAAAAGAGGTTGCAATCTACCATTTTCAGCTTTATCCGCTTTCTCAACTGTCGACACATTTTCAGATTTACTACTTGTCATTCCAGCTAACATCAGGATTGCTCCATTAACAGACCCGACTTTTTCACACATAGCCTCAAATTTCGAGAGCTCAAAAAGCAAGGAGATAGCTTCCTCTCTCACTTTCGGTTGTTCATCAAATAATAACTTCACTATTGTGTTCACAATATCCCCTCCCACCATTATTTCCTGCAACACAAAGAAAAAGAATCTTATAAAAAGTTTTTTAAGAAGTGAGTAAAGCATAAAAGTTCCATGACCGATTTTGATATTAAACATTTAGCAACCTTATTATTATCATCATCCTCCACCACAACACGAAGAGTCTCTAAAGCTCTACACCTCACTCTGCAGTTGCTACTCCTCAACATGTCAACAATCATTGGTATTAAATCAAAATTACTGATTATATGCTTATTTGAAATATTTTTTTGGCAAATGTCTTGAAGAAATTTCAAAGCATGCAAACTATCAGTCTTGAGACAGCCAATATTTAACAACTTGTGAGTCATGTCAAGCTGAACAGCTTCATTCATGGTTTTCCATTCTTCAATTGTGTTCCTCAAAGCAATATTTGGAATAAGGGTTGAACCTGAAATCCACTTTCACTCAACCTGAAATCAGCTCCTACAAAGGCACCGATGGGAAGTACATGCTTGCCCTAGATCCTGAATTCCCACCGGATTTCGTCCTAGACTTCTTGCTCTTCTGTGCGTCAACTTTCTTCCATGTGCCACCACGATAACACATACGTACCTGTCAGAGTCGATCCTTGAAAGTTTTAGTCTCGGGTGATTCGGAGGTGGGACCATCGGTAGAGGAAGAATCATCGAGAATTGCTTTCATTGTGAAGGAGAAGTTTAAGGGGAACGGCACGTGGGATCTGAGTGGGGACAGAGGGAGTGGTGATGACAATAGAGGGTTGGAGAAAGCCATTTTTGATAGAAGTAGAACCTCTCCTTTGGGACTTGGGTGTGGCTGCTTTGGACTTTTACCATTATTAAGGGTAAATTTCACCTTAATAAGATATGGCTTGTAAATTTGAGCAATATAAAAAGTAAGCCTAAGGTCATCGGACCTGATGATGCCGGCAAGGGGAGGCGAGGTATCGTGATTAGGGTTTGTAGAGAGAAAGAAAGAAGAGAATGAAGCGGTGTATTTAAAAATTTTAGAATTTTAGGAGGATTTCATTTCCCCCTTTTGAGATCGCGCGTTTTGAGAAAAATTATAAAGCGACATTCACAGAGGACGCACATTTAAAAAAAAAAGCGCCCTCCGTGTTTGTAATTTTTTTTTGTGGGACAGTAATTTTAGGGCATGCACAAATGCTTGTCTTCTATCCTTCAAAATTTGGAAGGCTGCCATTATTTTTTAGGGCACGCACAAATGTGCGTCCTCTATCAGTGTGTGTCATTATTTGTGCGTCGTAAAATATTGTTTTTCTAGTAGTGATTTATTCTTAAAGAATACAACCACGAACATAAATTACATTCATTCTGAAAGAATACAACTAATATGATCCAAATAATAGAATTATAAATATTCTAACATATAACATTCTTAAATATACAATTCTTGAACAAATGCACTTAATATTCTTCAATGGTCCAAATAATCAACTTGATTCCAACTATTCGACTTAATTCCAACTATTCTAACGAGAATGTAATGTATTATTGTAAAAATGTACTTCTTGGCAAATATATTTTTTCTTGAACTCGATATCGAGTCTTCCTTTTATATGTGATTGTATGTTTTGTAACCATTCTGCCAGAGATATATGTAAATATTCTACAAGAATAAATGATATTGTAAATATTATGCAAGAATGATACACTAACATTAAAGACCTAAGTTACCAAGTTAATAGAAAAAAAAAAGCCTAACGCCAAAAAGAATGAATGATATTTTAAATATTCTGCAATAATGGTAAAATAAATTACAACTCCAATGAAATAGGAATCCAAAAACGAATTCAACTTTATACAAAGATAGTTTTGCCTCTGTATCATATCAAACCAAATATTAAAATTTAGAACCATGTGAAATTTTAATAAGATGAACAAACACTTATCAATCAATCATAAAATTACGACAATAAAATAAAACATATCTTTGACTCCTTCCCTGCAAATGATTCAAACAAATGTTAAAATTTATGATGTGACATGATTGAAAATATAAATTTTCTAAAAAGTTAAGTAAATTTTCAATGCTCACCTAGACTTAACAAAATGAGTTCTACAGTGAAGCTTTCACTAAAATCTCTATAAATGAAGAGGTAGTTTGGGTTTTCAAAATCATTTGCCCATTTTCATTTAAAATTAGCCGAACCCCATTAAAATTACAAACAAAAACTAAAATAGTTGTATGTACAATTTACATGGTCTATATCCAAAGTTCCAAACATAAGTTGTATATTCAATTTTCATGTCTTATTTTGTTACTTTTATCGTCCCCTCTAAATTCAAAAACTAATTACACAATTTATATAAAAGCAACTTTTAGATCACCGCCAATAATCATGGGAGAGGTTTCCCAGTCCGTTTATGAACTAATTATGAAACATATATGAGGTAAAATTTGTCCTCTTTTCTTTATTCAATTGTTGCATGCTCTTTGTGGAGTGAAAGAGTTATAAACTTACTTCTATAAGAAATATGCCAATAGTCTAGTGCAACGCTTGTTGCACGAGACCATGTTGTGGATGTTCAGTGTATGTGCCTCGATTAGTTTTTGCGAATGAAAGTAGTTATTGTAACATCCCAAAATTCAAGACCAAAAATTGTATTTTTGATATAACGATTCATAAAACAATTTATAAGAAAACATCATCAAGTTAATTCATTTCATTAAAACCATAGATCACATGTCTCGAAACCATATTATAAGATAGTAATAATGTCAGAGTACAAAACCCAAGAATCTCATGTGTGGAAAATCATGTGTGTGATGTGTTGCTACCATACCGGCTCCTTTCCCTTCGAAGAAGAAGGACCTGAAACAAAAACTGAAAATCGTAAGCACAAAGCTTAGTGAGTTCCTCCATCATACCACATACCATATAACATACATACTGTCTAACATACCCGGGTACTAGACTACCCCTTCGGTCTCTTTCAACCAGTAATTGCCTAGCATATCAGGGTGTTGGCCTACCCCTTCGGTCCTATCGACCGATACCAAGCCTAGCATATCAAGGTGCTGGCATACCCCTTCGGTCCTTTCGACCGGTACCTTGCATAGCATGTCAGGGTGCTAACCTACCCCTTTAGTTCTTTCAACCGGTACCGAGGACTATCTCACCCCATACTCTATCGCATAGCATCTTAGTGCATAAACATATAATCATATACTGTCTAGCTTATCTGGGTGCTGGCATACCCTTTCGGCCCCATCGACCGGTACTGGGGTCTATCCTACCCCTCCTATCACATATCACATAACATCATAGCATACTAGCACATAAACATAACAGATAGCGACATACCAGATAATTATCACAAAGACAATCATCCCTACTATAACTCTTACTAGTGGGCCGGCCTTGGTGCCTTAGACCCACTTCTACTGGAAGGTAACTCACCTCAATGTCGTGAAGTAGCTGAACTATCCTCGGTGTTGGGATCAACTCTCCACAAACTCCTACACATAACATCTCTTTTAATTGTTCTTGCAAACTTATAACCCCTTTAAAGGTCAACTCTAGTCAATGGTCAAGTCAAAGGTCAACACTCTGGTCAAAGTCAACCTTCTGGTCCAAGTCAACATTCTGGCTGACTCAACTCACCGAGTTGGTCCGTCAACTCGTCGAGTTCCATGATTCATAGAATCTCGAACTCGTGGTCCAACTCGTCAGATTACCCTCTAACTCGTCGAGTTTCTCCTTATGACAGAATCGGTACTTTTTGTTTGAACTCGTCAAGTCCTTCCTTAGACTCGTCGAGTTCTCCTTCATACAGAGTCAGGGTATTTCACTCACATCCCGTCGATTTCATCCTTGAACTCGTTGATTTCCTCTTCATATCAGTTGGGACATTTTGCTCTCAACTCGCCGAGTTCATCCTTGGACTCGTCAAGCTCTTTGATCTTCAAGTCCATAAACACGTCCAACTCGATGAGTCATCTTCAAGACTCAACAAGTTTGCTCAGTAGTAGAAAAGGTTGGGGAACCACGACCTAACTCGCCGAGTCGTATGAACGACTCATCGAGTCCCCCAAAGTCCAAACTTATCCAGTCGATTTTAGTCAAGCTTAATGCATCCAAAACATATATATGGCATCCTAATGTCTATATAACACGTAAAGTTACAAACTCTATGTTCATGCATGGGTTATTTAGCTCAAAAAGACTCTAAAAGTGGTTCTTAGGATGGATGGTACTCTCATGGCCATAAAGTTAGCACCTTTATGCCATGGAGTCCCTCAAAGACTTTGGATCTGAATTCTTGACCCCAAACATGCTTACATCCATGAATGGTTCCAAAAATGGTTCCTTAAAACCCTAAACTACTCCATGAAGGGATCTAATAGATGAATAGACAAGGTATTGACTTTATAGCTCAAATGAGATGGAAATGGAGTTCTTCTTCTGGATCCAAAGCTCCTTCCTACCACCAAGCACTTATAGCTTTCCCTCCTTCAAGAAAACACCAAGAAATCACTTCTTTTTCACTCACACATACTCACAAAGCTCAAGATCACGAATTAGGGTTTTCTGGACTATGGGAGGCAATGATGGATGCCATAATGGGGGTGTTAAGGTCTTTAAATAGGGTGCAAACCCTGAAAATTAGGGTTTCACTCCGGCAGCCTTACTCGTCGAGTCGAGACCTCTCGACTCGTCGAGTAGACTTCAAGTCCTGCGTCCATTCATTTGTTCCTACTCGACGAGTTTGGGGGCTCTGACTCGTCGAGTCCCTTTGTTAAAATTAATAATTCATTATAAAAATACATACCAGGAACCGGGTGTTACAATTATCATGTATCATCTTTCATGTAATTGCTTAAGTAATATTATGGGTTATTATTCAATGGTATATTGTAGATTAGGGATGAGATTTAGAACTGGAAAACCGGAACCAGAACCGGAATCGGAACTGTTAAAACCGATTATGGTTCCGGTTCCGGGTTTAAAAATTGGCTTTATCCGGGTTCCGGATAATCTGTATTTGGGTCCATCGGGTCTGGGTAAACCGAGTCTAAAAACCGGAACCGGTGTTTGGAACCAGAACCACTTTTAAGGCTGGAACCAGTTTTTGTAAAACGTTTAAAAGATGCATATCTCATTTGTTTCAACTCCGATTGACTTGCGGTTTTTTCCAACATGTAGTTTAGAGTTTGTACATGATTTTAGACTATAAATTTTCTATTTTTAGTTTTATATTCATTGACTTACAGTCCCCCAAATTCGAGATATCAAAATTGGAAGTATTTAGTTTTTCAGTTTTTTTGTATTCGGTGAAAGTTTTAAAACATGCATATCTAATTCGTTTGAATTCGGATTGACATGTAGTTTTTTCCAACTTGTAGCTTACAATTTGTACATGATTTTAGACTACAATTTTATCATATTTGGTTTAACATTCAATGATTTACAGTCCTCCGAAGTCGGGATATCAAAACTGAAAATCTTCGACTTTTCAGCTATTTGTTTTTGTACTTTCTATTATGTGAAAATGTTAACACATGCATATCTCATTCGTTTAAAGTCGGATTGACATGTGGTTTTTTCCAAAGTGTATTTTACAGTTTGTACATGATTTTAGACTATAATTTTGTTAATTTTGGTTTCATATTCAATAGTTACAGTCCCCCAAAGTCGGGATATCAATATGAAAATTTTCGAAGTTCAACCCACTAAGTAGTAAGTAATTACCAAAAAATTCCGGTTTTTCAGGGTTTTCTGGTTCTAAACCCACTTTATACAGTTCCAACATACCCATTTTTATGTTTCCGGGTTTTCTGGTTCTAAACCCACTTTACCCGGAACCGGTTCCTATATACCGATCCGGTTTCTGGTTCTATAAAATCTCGTTAACCGGTTCCGGGTCCATCCGTTCTGGGTTTGGACCCACTTTCATCCCTATTGTAGATGCAATCAATGTTAGATCGTGTTTTTGAATTTTAAGTTTAGGTACTGTCAAAGTCAAACTCCCTTTGCATTCATCTACCAGTCCAGTATGAGGTAAAAAACAACTTCAGTCTAATATGTCAGACTTAAAATACTTGGGCGACATTTTCTTATGGACTTGGATATTATATAATGGAATAGTTTTTATGTTCAGCCTAGAGAAACCCTAATGCCAAATGTCGGACATTACAGAGAACAAAAAATTAAGCAATTTTAAAATTGATTGATATCATTATATCGACTAACACTAAGAACCCATGATTAAAAATATTAATTTCTTAGTTTCTTAGTTCAATTAAGAGAACAGAAAACTAAATCGAATGAATAAATAAATACCGGAGTGAAGGCGTAACGATGATTGGGATTGACGATAATGCCTGGGTTGGTGTACGGAAGCAACTGTAGACCTATTATGGGGATGAAGGCTTGTGCGCCGACTACGGAGAGGGAGGACGAAGAAGTAGTAATGGCGTGATGGCGATTAGGGATGATACACATGGATTAAAGACGGCGATTGATCGATGATTTATGAGAAAGAAATGGAGAAAGATAATTAGGGTTAGTGAAAAAATTAAGGTAATAGCCATAGTTATAAGGGATTACTAATTGATTTAATTAATTAATATTATTAATTAAAATGTATAGTTACAAACCTACCTTTATCCATGTTTTTAAAATGATTGGTCAACATTCATCTCTACCTCCACACAATAGATAGTTAGAATACATGAACATATATATATATATATATATATATATATATATATATATATATATATATATATATATATATAGGGTTAGGATTAAATGTGAATGATATATATTGTGTGAATGTATGACAAGTTGTGAACCATTAGATTAGATTTGTATATAGATAAGATTAGATGGTGTATAATAGTTATAATGAAACACAAAACATATAAACATTTCCTTTTAATAAAAGAAAATTAAAAATAATAATTATAAGGACATAGCTAACGCTTTGATTAATTACCATTAAGGAATTTGAGAGAATTAAGGAGAACAAATTCATCTTTATTCAAAACAATATTCAGTTATCAAAATCTGCTCTAATTCTTTGGATAACTAAATGATATTATACATCGAAGATTCTTCCAATAAATAAAGATGAAAAATACCAGTTCGTTCTTAAAGAATACGAGTTCATTTTAGAAAATTTTTGAGAACTAAACGTTATTAAATAATATCGTTGCATATATTCCAATAATAACAATGTGCACCAAAAATAAAATATTCTTAAAGAATATATATGTATATATTATCAATAACATATCATTTTCTGAGAAAAAATGTATTACACTGTAATCAAGAATATCTACTATAAGAAGAACAACTCTTAAAACATAAAACAACATTTTTGTAACATAAAACAATAACATATTCTCCATTTAGAACATATACAACCCTCTAAACTACATTCTTTAAAAATATGTTTGAAATATAAACTACATTCTTTATATAATATACAATATTCTTGAAGATTAAAAAAAAGTACAATATATATTAGATTCTTTAAGAATCTAATTGTCAAAATGACAAACTGAAATACAAAAACCCTATATTCTTCTTCACTGTTCATCGGTTTTCATCACCTGTGAGCATCTTCAAACAACCAACACTGCTTGCATTCTTGTTTCTCATTAAACGCCTCATACAATCCTCTTGAAGTATGATTTTCATCCTCTTGATAAGAATAATACACTACCAAATATATTTAAAAGTCAGATTTCTAAAATGAAATAAAATGATGTCAAATATTCTTTCAAATTGTTTTGCTAAAAACTTATAACTACACAAAAAAAAAAAAAAAAAAAAACAATCTTTTCAAATACATTATTAGCTCTTGTCAAAAGTCAATACATACTACATTGCAATACCATATTCTTTGAGAATAGAAACATAATTAAATAAAGTGAATAAATTCTTGTAGATGAGCACATACTAAATTGCAATACCATATTCTTTGAGAATACAACCATTATTAAATAAATTAAATAAAGTGAATAAATTCTTGTAGAATGCGTATATATACAAAGTCAATTCAACTATACGAAAATGATGAACAAACACTATTCTCTATGAATGTGTAGCTTGAAATATAAATTTCTAAAAAATATAATTTCTCCATCCTCATATCGTAATTCATAAAGAATGGTAAATGCCAAATTAATATTTGGAAAAACAAAGCAACAAATAAATTCACAAATTTTATTAGAAAAAAAAAAAAATCGTGTATGCCACTTTCATAACTAATAACAAAAACGATTTGAAATTTAACATGTAATCTAAAAAAACATACCTTTCGTGAAATCAAGCCATGATTATCTTCGTCTTCTTGTTGTTGTTCTTGTTGTTGTTCTTTTTCTTTTCACCATTGTTAACGGAAACAAAAAAAAAATACCCCCATAATCCCATATAATATATGAACAACAAAATACAAGCGATTTTCATCGCCATTCAACACTCAGCTTCTCATGATTCCAAGATATACATATTTAAAAAAAATAAAGGATCATAATGAACTTCTCCATGTTTCTAAAGTGGACCTCTGATTCAATACAAAACCATTGGTATTACACATATTAATTAAGATCGACCTAAATTAGATTCTCTCATACAAAACAAAACCATTTATATTACCCATATCAATTAAGCTCAACGTAAATTAGATGAAAATTACACACCAATTGAAATAGACCAACCGGTAGGTAAATTAATATCTTTAAAACTTTCGAATAAGATAACTATCAAATACAGTTTGAATATGTATCCATTCCTCAAATTTCGAACACACAAATATTGTTTTTATACGGAAACAAATTAATAAGAAACTTTGAAAAAAATAATATCTAATGACCATATTCAAATGAAATCCATGTGAATCTCTCGAAGTTCAAACCACTAACATTGATTTATTGAAAATGCTAAAGAAATAGAAAAAGGAAGTAGAGTAGGCTCACCAATCAATCTGTAACTCCTATGAGAAACGAGAAATGAATTTTTTTTTTGTAAAATCAACAAATATGTCTGGTCAACTAGCACAAGAATGAAACCTAATTAAGTAGCAGGAAAAAGAAGCTCCGGTGAGGCCGCACATCAGAAAAAAAATTTCGAAATTCAAAATCACCCCTAAGCTTCCTTGCGTGTGATCTAGTGCAACGCTTGATGGTTGAAGGAGACGTAGGGGCTATTAGAGATGGAGGTGATTATATATGGTGTTGGAGTGGATTGTAATGGTTTCGATGATGATGGTGGTGATTATAGATGATGAAGATGATGATGGTTGCGACCAAGATGATGAAAACCCATGATGTAGGATGCAGGTTTCTGTGCATGGAAAATATTAATATGGCGGTGATGGTGAGATCTTGATCCCCATTTCCCTTCTCGTTCTCTCTATGATGTACGACGATGAGTGAAGGAAGAGTTTAGCCGACATGCGATTTTGGAGCCCTTAATTATGGGCAAGAATAAGTTACTATAATTCTAGGAAAGTAATATTAGGTAATAATTAATTTAATTAATAAATTTATAAAATTACTTTTATTAAATGATTGGTTCACAATTGGTCATACATTCACACAATAAATATGGTTTATATATATGAACCTAACCATATATATATATATATATATATATATATATATATATATATATATATATATATATATATATATATATATATATATATATATATATATATATATATATATATATATATATCAAGAATCAAATTCTTATAAATAATATATTTGCATCAAGTTGTTAGTGTGAGCCATTAGGATCAAATATTATCTAGCAATATCATAGTATAATGACTCTTGGGGATATAGATCTTTCACGCTAGGGTCTCATAATTTCGTCCACTCCTACACACTCTCAAGAGCCGAAATTTTGCTCTAGCCTCCCTGTAACACCCTGACTCTCAGGTAATAATTTTACAGCTTTATTTTCATATTGAAACAAGTTGGATGCCCTGACTCGTCGAGTAGGAACGTTTTTAGCCACGTATTTAAGTGACTAACTTGCCGAGTCGGAGGCATGACTCAACGAGTTGGAGTTGGAGGATGAAACCCTAATTTCCAGGGATTGCACCCTATTTAAAGGGTCATTAGCCCCCCTTAGCCTCCCTTACAACCCCCTTTGAGTCCAGAAACCCTAAAACACATTTTCTCTCCATATTTGTGTATTTTAAGCTTGGAGGGTGGATCTTGGTGAAAGGAGCTTGAAGAACAAGAAGCTTGAGGCAAGGAACGGTTGTGTATCTGATTTCTACTCCAGTTTAGCATCACTTGAAGGTAACAAGTCGTTACCTTGACTTTCCTCCTTCTAGATCTATTCATGGTTAAGATTAGGTCTTTTCTAGCATGTATGATAGCCATTTTCGGGTATGGGCTAGGGTTTGAAGTTGCAACTTCAGATCTGAACTTATCTTGGCCTCTATAACTATAAAGTTTCCAGTTTTAGCAAGTATGAGTTATTCCCTTTGATTTAAACCCCATTTTAAGCTTGGATTTGGTATTCTAAGCCTTTAGAGCCTTGCATGCACGTAAAGTTTGCAACTTTACGTGATAAGCATGCCTTAGGAAGCTAGATCTACCATTTGGAGCCTTGGAATGGCTCAAAATCATCTGGATAATAAATGGATTGTATGAACTCGATGATTCGGATAAGGAACTCGACGAGTTGGGAAGGGTTTTCCCGTTGTTTGGTTTCAACATGGACTCAGCGAGTCATCAGAGGACTCGACGAGTCAGTTAAGGTTTTCCCCGACTTATGGACACGCATAGACTTGATGAATTGGTTGGAAACTCGGCGAGTCGGTGGGGGTTTTATGACCTTCTGAAATCTTAAGGAACTCGACGAGTTGCTAGCTGCACACAACGAGTTGAGTCAACATGGATTGTTGACTTTAACCGTTGAATTTGACTTGGACCAAGGGTTGACCAGTTGACTTCTAGGGGTAGTTTAGTAAATTGGAAATTTATGGAAATGGTCCTATGGTAAATATAGGTGGTGAAGTCTGTGGCGGTGATTTGAGAGATTGAGCTTATGACTTCAGTTCGACAGTTGTGAAGTGAGTTTTCCTCACTATACTCAAGGGTCTAAGGCACCAAGGTCGACCCTTTTGGATTGCTATCTTGATATGTTGTAGGCTCGAGTATTGTATGATATGTTAGATCAGTATCCTAGTAGATAGGATGTTATACGTTGTTATGATCCGTTAGATCAGTATCCTGGTAGATAGGATGTTATATGTTGCTATGATTTGTTAGATCGGTTTGTCTGTCTATAAAATGTTATGTGATTAGCTGATATATGTGCACATGTTTGATTGGTGGTTGAGGCTTATATGCTTTGTGCGAAAGCCAATAGACATGGGCATTCCAACCCGATGGTTGTGGGTTATGAGTATTCCATCCCGATGATGATTGGACTCGTAGTATGTGGGCATTCCAACTTGTTGGTTGTGGGCCTGGGGTATTCCATCCCAAGGATGATTGGACCCATAGTATGTTGGCATTCCAACTAGATGGTTGAGGGCCTGGGGTATTCCAACCCAATGGTTGACTGGACCTATAGTATGTTGTTTGTGATTATATGTATATTGTTGTGTGTATAGGTATTTTGGGGGAACTCACTAAGCTTCGAGCTTATAGTTTCAATTTTGGTTTCAGGTACCTTAGATGACCGTGGGAAGGCAAAGGCGTGATCATATAACTCCTCATATTTTATGACTTTGTTTCTAGGATACTCTGATATGGAACTATTTTGAAAACAGATTTGTAATAACTATTCGTTTCTAACTGTTTTAAAAAGTTTTAAATTGGCTTGAATTTTTATGGTTGTTACACTCCCCTCTCTACAAGTCTTCTAGTTATTAGAGTTTTGGGTACAAGCCATTAGAGGCATCCAAGCTTTTGGTGCTTGTTTTCCAAGGAACTACAATAGGATTCAAGTTAATTGTTTTTTATAATAATCAAGAGGTATGTAATGTTATTCTTTATGTGATTTTTTTATTTTCATAGCCTCTCTCTAGGGTTTCTTGATATTCATTGTTTGTTGTTGTTAGTAGAGAAAACACATATCCAAACTAGGATGCATGTGAACTTAAGGGTTAAGTGTTTTCCATTCATATGTGATTTTTATAACCTAGAAAACTCATCAATGGTATCAGAGTCTTAGTTTTCTATTTGATTATTCATAAAAATGAATTAATTAAAATTAGGGTTTATGGAAATTAAACCCTAAAGGAGTAAAATTTGGCAGATGGCTAGAGTTATTGAAACCCTAGCCTTCACCCTTAATTTTGAAAATGCTAGGGTTTCTAGTTTCCTTAATTATAATTTTAAATGCCTTAAATTTGGATAATTAAAACTTGGTAACCCTTATCCCTATTTTTCAAAAATAGTAAGGTACTTTTCTATGTTTTTGGTTTAGAAGTGGTCTGACTTCTAAATCAAAAACACATAAATAGTAATTAAGGAAATCATACTTGATTTGTTATATCTCTTAAGAACACCCTTAATTCTTGGAGCTTATATACATGAAAATCATACTTGATTTGTTCTATCTCTCAAGAACACAAAATAGTAAGGTACTTTTTTGTGTTTTTGATTTAGAAATGGCCTAACTTCTAAATTGAAATTCTTTGGATTATCTTAAATCTGATTCCGTGATACCCCAGGCTATAGGGTCGAAATCACAGATTTTAAAAAGTGATTGCAATCATGATCCAATAAATATCCAAGTAAATTGATATTCTTAAGACCCCGAATTCTAACACTCTAGATCTCCAAAAACGCCTCCAAGGTGCTTAAATGGTGGAAAAATCAAAGTGTTGGTTGCAAGACCTAACCCCCAAGGTAAATGATGAGCCAAATGACCAAAACACCCCCAAAAGTGAAGTTGTGTGGGTACCTTCGCAAATTTGTGCGGGTGAGACCCCACCCTCGCAAATGATGATGAAATACTATCAACTATTTTCTTCCACTACTCCACCCTACTACTCAAGGTTCTCTTGGTCCCCTTCACACCTCACATCAAATTTGGCCAATCATCTTCAAGCTTCAAAAGGGATAGTCCAAGCCCAATAATAAGAGTCTATGACCCATCTTCATAATCCTATTTAATCCAAGTCTTCAACATGCCAAGCCCAATTCTCTCAAAATGGATCCACAAATCCCAAAAACTCCTCAAAATCCCACCAAGCCCATCTCCAAGCTAAACCGCAACCACATTGAGACTCTAAAATCCTACAAAACACCTTATACAAAATAGAAAGTACCCAATGCAATCCAAGATAAAAAAAGAAAGAATATGCAATGCAATAACAATAAAAATGCTAAAATAAACTGTAAAAAATAATGAAATAAAACAAACTATCATGTGCTTTCATACATGGCTCGTCCCTCACTTATCAATAACCTAATTCACAAATAGGTAAAATAATATTGGTACCCTAGGTTTATCCAGGCAAAAGATATATTTGTCTTCGGTTTCATCTATCTTCATAGCAGACAATAAGATTTTTGTCTTAGAAGTGCAAATTCGAGTTGGGAGGAAGCAATTACAAAGAATCTCATTGTCTGCTATGGAGATAGATGAAACTTTTTGCCAGAGTGTTATTTTGTTTTGTAAGTTCTTTATGGCTGAATGGCCATAAAGAGCGATTGATTTGCACAAAAAAAAGTTGTCTTTCTCGGTAAGATAGGTCTTTCCCACAAAGCCACAAAACCCAATCTGAATGAAAAATTCACTCGCTTTGGACAAATGTGCCCTAAAAAAACGCCTTGTTTGTCTCCATCAGCGCCTCTATCAAGCATCATCAGCCATCATCGCTCTTCCTTTCGTCGGCTCAGACGTCACCGTCCTCCTCCGTCTCTGATCGGAAGTCGCCGACCCCCTCCGTCTCTCGCCAGGTTCTTCTTCTTCTTTTTTTTCTTTTTCTGATGCATTTCTTATTCTGATTATGTTTCCATAGGCATCGATCTTTTTTTTCTGAAATCAAAATCAGATTATGTTCCAAATCAGATAAACATTTCAATATCATATTTTGTTTCATATGAAATCAAAATCAATTCTTTTTTTCCTTTCTTCTTTTGAATGTATGAAATATTTTCGTGGGTAATATCAAAATCAGATGTTTCATCTGATAGGAGAATACATGTTGAATTTTGTTCAAACGTGTTGTTTTTTCAATATATATGTTGATTTTTGTTCAAACATACTGATGTGTAGATATATATATATATGTCGAATTTTGTTCAAACATGTTGATTTTTGTGTGTGTGTGTGTATATATATATATATATATATATATATATATATATATGTGTGTGTGTGTGTGTGTGTGTTGTTTTTATTATAAACATGTCACAAAGGGTAATATGGTCATTTTTCATCATTCAACACAGTCAGTAAGACGTACCATCAAACAGCATGATGTCTTTTTCAGTCAGAAAACTTTCCTAGACAGCATTTTCTCAGACAACAACTATCAAACGGGACCCGAGTCATTTTTCCGGTTTAACCTAGAGTAGTCGGTTATAAGGGCGGAATGTAGAAAAAAAAAACAAAAAAAACAAGTTAAATAGTCAAATATGGACAAAAAAAAACTCAATGGTCAAATAATTACAAGTCAAAAAGTCTATTACCCTTTTAAGTTATTATCTTAAACTTAAAACAAATACAATACAACTTTTTTCTGTTTAACATGTTTGAGTGTTGAGCTTCCCTATGATGTATCATAATAACAACATTTGAAAGATTTTATTAAATAATAACTAATTTTCAGTTTTATTCTACATAGGTTACTCAAAATTTGAAATTGTTTAATCACCAGAGTTTATGTTTTGTTCCTTTGTTGTGAAATTTTCTTAAATTGTAGGACATGAAGGCCAACTCCTAAAATTATTTTGTTATTTGTGAGTATCATGTATATTGGGGAAATCTACTTTAATAAATGAAGGTTTTTTTGTCACATATCCTCTTCTCATTCATTTGGACACATGGCATTTTGCAAAATTTTTAAATTTTCTATTTTCCACTTGTTATATTATTGTATTTTTTATTTTATTAAATTAAAATTCCACATTTAATGTATAAGGTAATATATATGTAAGATATTTACTAAAAATGGTGTATATATGTAATGTATTCAATACATTAAAGTCTCATTAATTTTAATAATTCAAAAAAATTCTCATTTTTCTTACAAATTCAAACTTTTCAAATTGTTAAAATTTCATATTTATTTTTTTTTAAATAAACTCATTTAATACATGGATCTCACAACTAATATAAATTATAAATGAATATATCTGAAGAATGCACCTAGGCATTCACAAGGCCCATAATGGGTTATTCATGATTTAAAGTGATTCGAGTATTTAATCTTGAGAGTATACAAATACAATTGAATTTTGCTTCCTCATCAACTTTGTTTTCTTTTCTCTCATTCTTTTATCTCACATATTGAAACCTTAGGTTGGGAAAAAATGAAAAATATCAATATTTCTTAACAAGCTAAATGTTGCGTAATTTCAATTGCTTTCTGATTGGGCCAAAAGAATAAATAGAATAAAATAAAAAAATAAAACCCAGCAAATTAATATTTAAGAAAAAACAAAAATTGAGTTTGGTCAAGTTGCCAATAGATGATAGATCAGAGAATGGAATCTTTTTGCTACATAAAAATTGCTTGCTACTTGCGTATGTTAACAAATAAGTTCAAAGTTCGAGTCAAGTCAAATCCATCGGGGTCGGCAATGGCGAGTTCCGGCACACCGGGCAAGTAGGATGAACCCTTAACCACGTATCTACACAACTTACATGAAACATGTGACCACATTCCGGCAACAACCGGATGACATCCACTGGTTTATAATCCTCCAAGCAAACAGAGCAGCCTGCAGAGCCACAATCATCAGCATGGTTCGACGTGTTAGTCTCGCCGTTGAGAAGCATCACGACCTCAGAGTATAGAAACGTCGGGAAAGTCGCCAGGACATATTCGTCAAGACCTTGAGAGAGTCTTATAAAGTGATATTCGTCGTAGTCGGAGTCAGTGGTGGTGTCGAAAGAGGTGATCATGGGTGGCAGCTGTGATTGAGAGCGCCTGCTGCGGTTATAGATGTAAGAAGCATAAGAGAGAATGATTAGGAGGAAGAGGACGACGAAGACGAATCCTAAGCCGTAGGTGAAGCCTCCTTCAGTATTTGGGGTGTCGCTGGTGGTGTACGATGGTTCTCCGGCGTCCATGAGGAGGAGTTGTGGACTTCGGTTGTTTAAATGCTCAGAAGTGGAATGCGCAGACATTCGGGGTCTTAATCGTGATTCGTGAGGCACATGCCAAGCCGTCATCGGCGTATGGCGTATCCTATGGGCCAGTCTATCTTCCTTTTAACATTTTTTATCATATCAGCTTGAAAAATCAATTGTTATTTGGGAAAATAAATAAATAACAAATTTTCAGTATTTGAGTGGAAATTGTGGGTTTGACTAGTCAACTATAAACTCATGGACAGCTATAGATTATTTGTCATCTCATATCTAAGAAATCTTAGGGTTCAACTTGCACACGTTTCGAATCTTAAGTTCCACTTACACGTATCGTGTCGTTAATTACTGAAGTCAAACGAGTTCCGACACACCGGACAGGTAGGATGGACCTTCAACCAAGTATCTATACATCTTAAATGAAATAAGTGACAACATTCCGGCAACAACCGGAGGACGTCCGACGGTTTATAATCCATCAAGCAAATAGCGCAACCGGAGCAATAGTTAGTGTTGTGGGTGTCCGTTTCAGAGTCAGCGTTGTGAGTCATCATGGCCTCCGAGTAGAGAAGCGTCGGAAAAGTCGAAATGACGTCATCGCAAAGACCTTTAGGGAGTGTTGTGATATGGTAGTCGTCTGAGCCGTCACTGGTGGTGGTCGGTGGTGATAACTGAAAGTGCATCCTGCGGTTGCAGATGTAAGAAGTATAGCAGAGGGTGAATACGAAGAGGAGGAAGACCAAATAGAACCCAAGGCTGTAGGCTATGTTTCCTCTGATATCATCGGAGCAGTCTTCACCGCCGCTGTAGGATGGTTCTCCGGTGTCCATATTCCGTCGTGTAGGATGAAACGGAAATGTCAACTTAGATTTGTTTATACGGGATTACTGAAATATGTATAAACAATGTGCACGATTTTTCCAAAAATAACAATATTTGATTTGATATAAAGCTTAACAGACGTAATAAATAATAAAATATGCCTGAAACAAAATCAAGCTCTATGAGTATCCTCCATATATATAATTTACAAGATTTGTATGTACTATGTATAGAAGGTTTGTTCTGATTTTAGTTTCTAGTTTCCCGGGTCTTAAAGCAAACGGAATCCAAATAAATCAAACACGGTGGGGTGCTGAATGTTGCTTTGAAGCGAAGGAATCTAATGTTAAAGATCATTTACTGATTTAAGGAACTAATTAAATATTACAGTACGAAGCTTATTTTAAAATCATTTACTGTTTTAAGTAACTAATTAAATAATATTGTTGGGATGTCACCCGGTTTTATTTAAAATAAATAATGTTCCATTAAAATAAATCTTGTTCCATGACTTACGTGCATCACTATTTTTAAAAGTTTTGATTCGAGTTCTTTTGTATTATATTTATCTGTTAAATAATTCAACGTGTAAATGGCCAAAATGGTACATATGAATATGATATTGTAAAAACCGTAATAAGTTCTAATTTTTTTTGCGATGAGTGTTACTTTTGATCTTTCCAGGGAACACTTTCAACGAGCTGTCATTGTGGTTTAAATTTGTTGCGGCTTTGGCCTTTCCAAGTTCCAACTCCGCCATTAAAAATAGTATGCTAAGTGCAATGACAAATTTTCCCTCCTCATTTGTGTCGTGTTTTTGTTACTTTGATGTCCTTTTAATATGTTTTATACACTCCATTACTTATTATCATCAGGAGAAAACAAAATCAGAGAAAATGAAAAACAAGTTAAACAAGTATTTCAGATGAGTTTTAACCATACAATCTCAAAAAGTCTCAATACAAACAGACAGACAGACAGTATAAAGAAAGAAAATCACAGCCTGACATTATTGTCTTGCCAAAACCTATCATCATAATCATAATAGATAACCAAACCACCGTACTCCATATGCCTCAAAACTCAAATCATTGCTGCGCACATTGCACCCTCTGTGCACCACCAGGCATTTCATCATCTTCATCATAAGCTTCTTGAGCTTGTTGCTGCTGTTTCCTTCTCATCTCCTCTTCAATGTTGACATCATGCAGAGTTGTCTCTTCACATTCATCCAACTCCATATCTGTCATCTGCATGGAAGGCTTAGGTGGCAGCACCCCCTCCAACGCCTTACACTGCTCAGGTGACAAAGATTCCGGGAACTCCACAGTAAAGTGGATGTACAGCTTCCCCTTCATGAATGGCCTCTGATACATTGGCATACCCTCGTCATTTATCGCCTTGAATTGATCTACACAAACAATGATCATAAAATAACAATCAGAATCAGACTAAAACTAACAACATTAAGCAACTCACAAAGAAAACAAAACACTTACCAGGCTTAACAACCTCCCCAGGTTCCGATTTGATGAGAAGCTGTCTGCTATCCAAATGAGTTAATATGAACTGGAACCCACACAGAGCCTCGGTTAAACTCAATGTGTGCTCAACAAACAAGTCATCACCCTTTCGCTTAAATTTAGGGTGCTCCTTTTGTTGCAACACAAACACAATATCACCTGTAACCGTGTCAGGCTGCAAAAGAACATAAACAAAGTCAGTCTGTAATCTATGTATATCTAATGTAAATGACTTTATACATTCAGATCATAATTGAATGATAAAAGCTTACAGCTTCATCTGCTTCACCAGGGAAGGTAATCTTCTGGGAATTCTGCATGCCCTTCTCGACGTGGACTTCTAGAACCTTCTTTTCTTGAACAACTTTCTCACCCTTGCACTGTGGGCAGCGATCTTTATCATTAATGGTTTCACCAGTGCCCTTGCACTCGTTACAAGGATGCTGCATTTGTTGGATCATAGATGGGCCAAGATGTCTGATTGAGACTTTCATTCCTGAACCTTGACAGCCTGCACACTTCATTGAAGCACCTGATTTTGAACCCTTTCTGCAAGATTTGAACTTTAGTTAGTGGGGATTAGAAAAAGTGTAGGAGATAAAATATCAAAGAAGGTGACCACTGACTACTCACTCACCCCTTACACTTGGAGCAGAGTACATTACGTGAAAGAGAGAGTTTTTTGGATGTTCCATTGTAGAGATCCTCAAGGGAAACTTTAAGAGGGTGAATGACATCTTCACCCCTACGCTGTCTTCGCCCCCTGCTGCTACCACCAGCACCTGGGAACAAATATTTCAAATGAATCAAGCAATAAACACAAAGCCATGAGCTTTAAGCAAGAATGGAGCTTATAGACAAGAACTAGATTGACACTGCTTACCACCAAAGGGATTACCACCACCAAAGAAGGATTGGAAGATGTCAAATGGGTCATGACCACCGCCTCCGCCACCCATTCCTTCTTTCAAGGCATCCTCACCATACTGGTCATATATCTCACGCTTCTCGGGGTCACTCAATACCTCATATGCTTGAGCAAGCTCTTTAAACTAAAAGATAAACATCACATCACAGATATAAATACAAAGATCACAAAGATATTGATGCCCATAAAATGAAAATTGTCTCAAATAAGAATCATTTTTCTAAACTTAACATGGAGACAACATTAACTTTTATTGATTATACTTCAATACTTTAACTAGAAGAAACTGGTTTTGATATTTTGTGTATGAATTCCTTCTTGATTTTTAAAACAACTCATGTATTATGATTTATAAAAGCTGCCAGAAACAACATTAAAAAAACAAAACAAAAAAAAATCTCTGTAAATGATTTCAGCTGCATAACCCTACTAGCAAGTTATCATGATCAAAGCATCATATGAATATATAAGATACCCAAGAATGAGCAAAAGTCTCATATAGAAGGCGATTAATACATAAAGTATGATTGTAAAGTTTAAACCTTGTTAGTTTTACTTCAGTGAGCTGGCATATTATCAATAGAAACTACAAAGGTAGCACTCCTTTTCAGTATTAAGGGCTGCGTAAAGATGCACTAAATCCAAATCATCTTGATCCAGGCCATATACAGCATATTAGCTGACTAAAGTTTTCTAAAGGTTAAGGGTGACATAACATTAGACCTAACCAACAACTTAACAAATAAAACTTGTCTTTATCAAAACATCATCTAAGGAATTACAAGAGCCAATTTTCACCCAGTGACGGAATTAAACCATACGAAACTCATCAAGTAACAACCTTCACAACAAGCTGTATCCTATTGTTCTCTAGTATTATGAGGTTTAAAGGTTCAACACACAGTACAATAATAACTAAAGATTAACTGAAAGATTAGGGTTAGGTTTTAGCACCTTTTCAGGATCTCCACCCTTGTCAGGGTGATTCTTAATGGCGGCTTTCCGATAAGCCTTCTTGAGATCATCCTGGGAAGCACTTTTGGGAACACCCAGGATCTCATAGTACTTCGTATTATCGCTCTTCTTCGGCTGTCTTCCAAACATCCTGTTTCTTCGACCTTCGATATCTAATTACAAATCTAACACAAAAACACAATCAAATTAAAACCAGATCGGGCAACTACATGATCGCGCAATTTTACACAACAACAGCGTAGAAAATTCTGTAAGGTAGATATAGAAGCATACCTGCCAATAAGCAGATCGGAAAAGAGATCGAAATCGTGAAGACTTGAGTCGGGTGTGTACGGCGAAAGAGAGAAAGAGGGGTTTGGAATTTTGGGGTAGAAGGTGTGATATTATTGAGGAGGTTGATATGGACGGTCCAGATTGTTCGATCTGTGGTTACATCGATACCAAAGAAGCCTCTAGAAGACTTCTTGTGTTTACACTTTACATCTACAAACAATCACCACCATTCGGGCATTCCACACATATAATAAAATCTTAATTATATTTTACTTTAATAATTTTAACCATCTATATGGGGTGTTTGATCCTAACTTATGATTTTTCATAAGGTTAGCCAAACACGTCTTAAATTAAAATACAAATAACTAGTTTAAAATTGATGTAATTTTTTTAGCTATTATTATACACACCTTATTGATAGTTATACAATTTTTAATATCCAGATTCTATGTCTAGAATTATATAGGCCCTGATCTATAGCAAGAGTTTAATTGTATGCATTGATGGACTGACTTATCGAATTAAATTAATTTTATCGAATACACTTCTTCTCATGATTTTGATTTTATGTTTTCTTTTTCTTGGTTAGCATTTTGATCGCTCATGAGTAAATATTTTAATGAAGGGTTTGTCAGAAAAAAGTTTGTGAGATGTGGTTTTGAAAAGTTGAGGCATCTTCAAACATACACTAAAAAAATCATTTTTACATTATAATGTTTCAACCCTACACTATATTTAACATTATATATAATGTTGGATTTTAATGTAACCTTAGATATATTGTTGAATAAAAAATAATATTAAGAGTAAATTACACGAATGGTTCCTATGGTTTGGGTAATTTGCACGTTTGGTCCCTAACTTATTTTTTTAACTTGGAAGGCCCCTACTGTTTGCTTTTATTACGCGTTTGGTCCCTACTGTTTGTTTTTGTTACGTGTTTGATCCATGTCTTACCTAAAAATACTATTATTCAAATAGGAAAAATGGTGGGATAGGTAAGGTCAGAGTCGGTCCATTGGTTTTTAATGTCTTGGGCGAAAAAACTTAACAATGCCCCAATACTTGTATTAAATCTATATCATAGTTAACTTTAGATGTTTCTAACAAGTCCATTAAAGTTATTTGTAATGTAATTGATTCTAAAAAAAAAAAAAAAAAAAAAAAAAAAAAAAAAAAAAAAACAAAACTATTAAACGTGAAGCAGGAAAACAAAATCTAGATACATTAAACTATTAAACTGTGAAAAACACCCCTAAATCTAGATACATTAAACTATTAAACTGTGAAAAACACCCCTAATGTCATTATCTTAAATGTCAATATTATAATAAAATTAGAAAACAAAAATGTCAATGTCTTCATCAAGTTGTAATATACTCTTTTGAAGAAGAAAAAAAGTTGTAATATAATCTCAAAATTGAAACAAATACTCTTCAAATCCACTATCAAAACTGGAAACAAGGAATTAGGAACAAAACATTGTTAGAATTGCAGTAACAGTACCCAATTAAGGCAATCAACTTCAAGGGCATAATAGTCCAACTAATTTATCCCTGTAATATGCTTCCAAACTAAACTCCACGTCACTTTAAATTGACAATATTAACTAAAACACATCAATGAGGCAGAGGCTAATAACATCAAGGGCAGAATGGTCCAGATTGATTGCTTTAATAGCCGAGCAAAACCAAACCAAACTTGCAAACATTACATCGCACATGGGTAAAATTCCAAATCAAAAAACATAACACCTAATGAGAAAAATTGACATCCAGAAGAGCTAATCAACAAATTAAGAACCGGAGAATTCCATAGCAGTAGGGCCATGATCATCCATAATAAAACCATACAGGGAATACTTCCATTCCAAATCTGATGAGTTCTAGATAGCAGTCCAGATAGTCACTGAAATCGGATCTGGAAAGGGTATCTAGAAAATGAAAAAAATAATATTGTTAAGAGAGAAGAATTTAGAGAAATCGAGAGACAATATAGTAGATTTTATAGAAATTATGGTGCTTGTTTTCTTGACAGAAATCGATTGCTTATCCGAATAAAAACCTCTTGACCAATCAACGATTGGAAAACCAATCGATTCCACATCCTCTACATCCTGGCATTTAGATTTTCTAGGTGACCATTGGAAGATGGAAACCAAAACCAGACGCAAGATTTGAAGCGAGTAAGCGACACAGATCGGAGACGTTAAATTCATTTGGGCCAGGTACTCATACAAGTAAACTTATGCCCTCTCTCTTATGTTGCCCTAGACCTCCGCCCAACTCGCCCAGGTATTGGGCCGGCCCTGGGTAAGGTAAGGTGAGGGGTGGGGTTGGGGTGTGTTTATTTAAATAATTTAAAAAATCAAGAGAAAAATAGTCTTTTTAGCTAAGACATGGACCAAACGCGTAACAAAAACAAACAATAAGGACCTTTTGAGTTAAAAAAGTAAGTTATGGACCAAACGTGCAAATTACCCTAAACCATATGGACCATTCGTGTAATTTACTCTATATCTAAAATATTACTTTTAGTGTTAAATATAGTGTAATGAGTTGGAGGTCGTTAGTGTTTACATTATCTTTTACATTATTATTATAGGTATATTGTTAAAAAAAATGTGTTAAGGGTTGGAGATGATCTTAGTATTATCACCAGATACAAGCTCTCCCCAAACCTCATAATATCAGGGAACCGCATTGGATGGTAAGTAACTCATTTTGTCTTTTAATTATTATTATTATTATTATTATTATTATTATTATTATTGTTGTTGTTGTTGTTGTTGTTGTTGTTGTTGTTGTTATTATTATTATTATTATTATTATTATTAATTCATAACAATCTTATCTACAGTACCAAGTTTAAGCCAAGCTAACCCACCTCTCATTTGGTTGGCTGGTTTGGAGTCGATGGGTCAATAGCTGGTCAATTTCATCCTTGGCTAAAATCATGTGAGTCATCGACTTCTGACTACAAGTTCATGCAACATTCTATCATCATACACTGATTTCCTTCTCCAAGACGGTGTCCTCTACCGTTTCTATTCCCCCAACACCATTGCTCCAGCACACCACTCTCTTCATCCACAGTCTGATCTCTTTTCCTCGGTCGCTCTATAGTCATACACTCACCACCACAAAACCCATCTTCGATCAATTGATTTAGAAAGCCTCACCCATGTTCTCCTCCACTACTTTGCTTACAACTATGTCCTGTTTTTGTATTCAACGGCTTGATGGATTCTTTGGTACTTTCCTACCGACCACCGCCGAACCAGAAGTACCCCTTTTGTATGTTTTTAACCTTTAATCGGTGATTTTCTTATTTGAAAGATAAAATTGGTTGTTTATGCATATATGTTCCTCCACCGACTCATGGTGGCCTATGAAAAGTCTCTATTACGAGATTTTCCTCAGGTACATTGTGTTAGAAAGTGGTCTACCATTTTCATTGTTTTTAGGGTTTATGATTTGGATTTCGTTGTTTTGATGTATACATGTGATTTCTGTTAATTTCTACTATGAAAAAAATGCACTTGATATTAAATACTTCAAGCTATTTCTTCCACGTCTTCTTCTTGTATGTGTGTTTTTTCTTTGCCCTTTGTCTCTATTTGTGAACCTTTAATTGTGCCTGTTTTCATTGTCACATTTTTTGTATTTGTTTTCCTTCAAGAAAGAGGTACCGACAGACAAAGAAAATCGAGAAAGGAAGCATATCATATGGATAGGAGAACCGGGATAAAGTTTAATCGGTAACAGGCAAACCCCCCCCCCCCCCCCCCCCCGAAATTCCCCTTTAGTCGATCAATGTTTCACCATTTTTGCCCTCCAAATTCTTACTCATTACATTGGCATTCACTCGAATTTTGAATTTTGCTAACAGGCAAGATGTATTTCATATTTGAAAACCGATACATATCACACCAATTTCCTTACCGGTACTCTCAGTCTCAAAGAGGAAAATAAGGTTTTGAGTTGTTTATATGAGGGCTTTGATTTTCATCAGTTTCCACTTTATTTTTCTTTGTTTCAGGCTCATCTAATGTAACATCCCGAAATCAAGTATTTTTATTAATCATTGAATCTTTTTCAAAAGTGGCACATTTGGTCCATTAGAGAAAAAAGGCTTACGAAATTGGTCGTACGTATGGCATACGTAAAAGTACGTGCAGCGTACTCATGCAACATGAATGATCGCGGATGGCCAGTAAGTACGTTGGGCGTACGTTTGGTACCTTGGGCATACGTTTGGTACGTCGGGCATAATAGCCCAGACTTAAAACCCTAATTTTAAGCTTGACCCCTATTTAAAGAACATAATGTCTTCATTTGAGCATCCTTATCGGCCACCTAACCCTTTTTAAAACCCTAATCCCAAGTTGAGTTGCTTGTGTGAGTTCTTGCAAGTTGTTGAGTGTTCTTGGTGCTTGTAGGGGAAGAAGGAGACTGGAGAAGAAGGAGTGGGGGATATCAACCTTGTAGATCTAGAAACCTCTCCCCTTTATGCATCATTTTCAGGTATAAAGTCTATACTTTGCAAGCTTTTCATTATATCTTCATGGTTGAAGTTTCATGAACTTTTGTCCCCAAGATTGGACCTTTATAAGTTTGGAGCACTCCAAGGAACTGGATTTGTCCTTTCATGTATTTTAGGACCTTTAGATTCATAAAAATGGTTGCTTGATCATCCCCTTTAGCTCATGCATGAGTAAAGTAGATTAGAGTGTTTAGCTCATACATGAGTAAAGTAGATTAGAGTGTGTTGAAAGTTAAAGATTGTTGCTTTGGGTCCTTCCTAGCCATGCAAAGGCTTAAAGACATCAACTTTATGGGTTAAGACGTCTTAGATTGGTAAGATCTAAGGTTGGATTGGTTGTCTTAAAGGATTAAGACACTAAGTTTGTGGAAATGGAGGCAGACGGAGTACGTCAGGTGTACTCCTGGCTACGACCCGTGTAGCCGGTTCCGCCTTCGATGGATGTTGATTTTGTAGTACGCCCTGCGTAAGAAGTAGTACGCTCATTGTACTCACTGATAGTTAACTTTTGTTGACTTTAACATTTTTTGTCAAGATTTAGGGTTTTGGATCATGAGAATGGCAAAATGGTCCTTTTGCCCTTAGAAGTTTTAGTTGTGGAATTTGGACTCGTGGATGAGTTTTGGGCCTTAATTATTAATTAGGGTTTATTATTTTGTTGATTAGACGGAGTCTAGATCCGACAGTTCATGTGTGAGATTTACTTATCGTAAGTATCAGGTGTCTCATTACTTATTCTTACCTGTGTGGTAGAATATATGTATATGTGATGACCAACTGGGTCTAGTTATTATTACTGTGTTATGTTGTTTATTATGTAATTGAGACTATTGATAGTCTCTAGGGTTGCCTATAACCCATCGGTTATGGTTAGCCCACTGGGATTGTTGATAGTCCCCAAGGTTGCTAATAACCCTTAGTTGTTTACTTATGTTGTGTTGTATGTGGTATCTTGGAGAAATCACTAAGAATCGTGTTTACAATTATTGATTTTATATGTGACAGGTACTTCCGAGGACCGGGGAAAGGCGAATGTTACATGCATTGGGAGATTTACTACTTGGACATGTTTATGAACTATGATATTTGTGATACTGGTTGTTTTGGGATAATTATGTATTTGATAACTTGGTTTGTGAAACCCTAATTTTGGTAAATTAAAATGAAAATTATGTATTAGATAACATGGTTCGGGTACCATGATTCGTAGCAGATTGAGAGGAGATAACATGGTTCGAGTACTATGTTTCGTAGCAGATCGAGAGGTGATCACATGGTTTGAGTAGCATGATTCGTGGTAGTTAGTGCTTCTGGTTTTACCAGTTATCCCGTTGTGTTTGATTAGACTGAGATCATATGTGATAGAGTGTGGGGTCTGAGGGCCCTGTCGAACGAGTTTCAATGGAGCATACCTTGAGAAGAAAATCGAGTTAGTTTCTGAGAGATTTTTTGGTGAACTGCTAGTTGGAGTCGCAAGACTTAGGGATGAGTAGAGATGATGCCTATTAGGGGATTGCGGTCTGAGTTGAGTAATCGACCGGTAGATGAGACGTCACCTTCTATGATAAGAGTTGAGTTGTCCCCGTTTATGGGAGAAGCGAAAGAGATAACGAGTTTTCGGTTTCAAAGTTTGGAGGTAAACCCCGTGGGGTAATAGGGTTGCAACCTTTTCCCCAGAGTATTTGGGCAGTATGTTTGCTGCAAGGTATTTTCATACCATGAGGGAGTCATTAGTAGGACTAAGATGGAAGAGAACAAGGAGGTGCCTTATTGAGGGAGGCATACTTTTAGCAACAGTTACAGGTGATCAAGAGGAGTATATCGGGGCGGTGGCCCTCGTTGTCTACGTTGTGTATTGATTGTGAGAGTGAGGTCTCTTGCTTTTATGATGATTCCCGTGGTAGGAGGATGGTCGAGGAATCAGTGATGAGGTGTGTGATGGTGTATTATTTTGATATTGAGAGTCAGGTCTATTCGAAACAGTTGGCGTATCCAGCGGTGTGTCGGACTGAGGCTTCAAGATGACTAGAGGTGGTCATGTTGGGAAGATTCCGAGATTTTTGTTTGAGTTGCAGGATATTTGGAGTTGGTTGGTTTCCATTGGGAAGATCATTGAGTGATTACATGGTAAGTTCCAAGAGTCAAGTGTGATGTACTTGGTAAAACAGTCTGGAGTAGATTGTTGGTATGCCAATTGGTGATGGTTCGAACCCTGAGTGGGGGAGAACTAGGTATTTTATTAGGAGGATCAACAATTCGTTCAAGTGCAGGTAGAGAACTAGTTATGGAGATATGTGGTGCGAACACATAAGACCTGGGTTATTGGTGGATGAGGCGAGGTGCAAGGTGGGATGACGTATGAGTATGTGCTTAAGAAAGGATAAGTGAATCCATGGAAGGTGGCCACTGGTCATAGAATTTATTGGGGCTAGGGAATTCTTCGGGTTTGCAAATATTGAGTTCGAGGTGGTTGGGTCACTGAGTTTAGGGTGTGATAGCTGAGATTTGCGGGTATAGGTATAGATTTTGATCTATACTCTAGAAGGGGCAGCAGTTGATTTGTCAACCAATTTTAGAGTCGGTATGAGTAGTTTCCTATGGGTGGTGATAAGTAGAGGATGGAGCTTAGGATTTTCTTCAACGTGTATTCAGTCGTTGATGATTCCTCCGTATTTCCATTTGGTAGATGGGAGTATTTTGAGGTTTCGAGTTGCGTAAGTGGGATATCAGTGGTTGAGACAAGACAACGTGAGATGCTGTGATGATGTACCGAGGTACCCGAGTATAATGTCTAAATTTTTGGTCATGTTGAGACTCGAGTGTGAGATGGCGAGTAGAGTACCGAGAGATTTTGTTCTAGTGGGAACCCATCAGTTAAGTTTCACCGGAGTGGGACTGTCCAAGGGTGTATTTGTGCTGAGAAAAGTGCCTTGCCTTCAAGAATTCACATCATGGAGTTGCGGTGCATAAGCTGGGTGGGTGTAAACACCTATCTAGGTTGAGTTGCGGAGCATGAGTTGGTGAACTTAGTGTAGTGATGTCTTGATGATGATATTATGGGGTGTTAAGAGAGCAAGTGGATCCAGGTGGTAGTAATCGCTTTGGATTATCAGTAGAAACCATGGAGTGAGCCCATGGCGAGTTAGTGAACGAGAGAGTGTTGTAAGACTACGGGGTGCCGTAGCATTCATGAGTTAGTGGGAAAGGGTATCGTGGTACTACAGGGAGCCGTAGTATTCGCTAGTCAAAGAGAGAGTGTCGTGATACTGCGGGGATCCGTAGTGTTCATTGGTTAGCGGGAGAGTGTTGTGATACTGCGGGGAGCCGTAGTACTCACTGGTAAGTGAGGGGTGTCGTAAGCCTACGAGGGGGGGGGGGAACCGTAGCACTCAGTAGTCGATAAGAGTGAATATTGTTCTGCGGGGAGTTGTAGTATTCACTAGTCAAAGTATGACACAAAGGAGTTCTTAGGCTTGGGTAGCCTTACCACTTGAGTCTTCTGGAACTTAGTTGCCGGACCAGGGGCGAGACTGGGGTCTCCGTGTCGGATGAGGATTGTTGTTTCCCAGGTTGAGGATGGATTATCATAATCGGAAGGAATTGGAGACATGTTGTGTGCATAAATTCGCAAATCGAGGGTACGGGTTGAGTATCAGATTGGAAATGAGTGGTTCTAATTCTACTGTGAAATCAGACTCTCGAGTTGAATTTGGGGCAATTCATGTATTGAGTAGGCAAGATGAGGTTCCGGATTCGCAGATGGGTTCCATTTTTAGGGGTATTGTGTGTCATCTGATGTCTTAGACTTAAGTGGGTCTGTTCATCTGTATGGGAAGGATCGTGAGACATATGGAACTAATGAGTAGTAGACGATAGAGGTCGAGGGTGAGATGATTTAAGTTGGGCTTGTAGTATTCGCTTAGGGTAAAGCGAACTTCGTGACTTGTGTGTCACACTGGGCCGAGATAGTTAGTGTGAGAAGGAAGTTTGTGAGACGTTTTGGGGTATGCAACGGGTAACCTTTGGAGGTTCAACTGTTGGGTCGGGAGTTAACCTGGTGCATAATATTGAAAGGGATATTTGAGAAGGGAGTTGGGGCTTACGATTGTTAGATATCAGAGGATACTTCTGAGCAAGCATGACCATTTTCATGTGTCTGAGGACAGGGTGTTTAGAGTTTAATTTTCAGATGGGTTTTGATTGCAGTACAGTGGATGGGTCCCCGGTGTGATGTGACTTTTTCGTTCCTTGGAGTATGATATGAATCGTTTAGTATGTCTGGTATGAGTGATTGGTAGCCAACTTTTGGGCATTGAATTGTTTCCATCAGACACAATAAGAGAATCTGAGGCGCCGTAAGTTATCGGGGTCTGTTACTCGAGGGACGAATAACATGGTGATATCTTGAGAGGGCAGTTTGGCAGTGAGACAGGCCACTAGAGTCTCCAGGTTCTGGAGAGTCAGACCGGGTATCGTAGCGGAAGAGGGTTATGTCCTTTTTCGGGTTTAGGAGTTCATGTTTGGATTCAGGTGTCCATGGAGGAAGATAGTTGTGTGGTATGAGATCCTATCGGTGGTGCTTTTCGGGTTATTGGGTTCCATCTATGTGTTGTTGAGGAGCGATTTTGAGGGCGAAATCTAATTCAAGTGGGGGAGAATTGTAACAATCGGATTCCCAGGTATATTATTGTGTGTTTAACTTTTAAGATTTATTGAGTGACTCGAAGAGTTGTCGAGTTGATCGCGTGGGATTAATGAATAGACTCGACGAGTCAAAGAGTCGACTCGCCGAGTTGGTGTTGTGTTGTGAAACCTTAATTTCCCAGGTTGGGGCCTATATAAGGGAACTTATGCCCTTATTTCTGCCTCACCAGCTGCCTAACCTTCCTGTGTAAAACCCTAAACGTGTGTAATGAGCTAAAAGAGTCTTAGAGGCTAACTTGGAGTAACCTAGTGCATCTTCTGAGGAGAAGAGGAGATTATCCATCAAGGAAGCAAGAGAATCGGTTGGATCTAGAGTATCTTCATGCTAGGGCTTCAGTGGGAGGTAAAAGCTTGCACCTTTCTCATTTATTTGCCTAGATATCAGTATATTGGAAGATTAGGGTTTCTTCCACCTTTTGTTGGGACTTCGAGCATATAGAGTTATCATGGGGTTTAAACCTCAAATCTGGACCTTGTGAGGTCCCTAGAATCCAAAGGTCCCAACTTTATTCATCCACATAAGGGTTATTGTGCTTAACACCTTGTGAGAGCATGTTTTGGTATATTGGAGCAAATTACCATACGTGAACGTAAAGATCGAAGCTTTACGTGACAACCGAGTCTTGAGATGCTAGATTTAGTGTTTGGAGTGGTAGATCTGCTTTGAATCGTCTGATTAAGGAATGAGTTTGAATGGACTCGCCGAGTCGATGAGCCGACTCGACGATTCGGTGAAGGTTTGTCCCAATGAGCTTGATCATGTGATAGCTCGATGAGTTAGGGGTCAACTCGACGAGCTGAGCTGAGCTGGACCTTCATGAGACTTCTAAGGAAAACGTGTGGACTCGACAAATCATATGGGTGCACTCGGCGAGTCGGGTCAAACATGGGTTGTTGACTCGAGATTGACTTTTGTTGACTTTAGGGTTGGGTCAAACACGAGTAATGAAGACCATGGAGGGGTAAAATGGTATTTTATCCACTTCAAGAGTTAGAGAGAGAAAGAATAGCCTTCGGGTATTAGAGTCATGAAAAGAGTATTAATTAGAGATATTAATCCTTCGTGTTAGGCAGAGGTTAGTTCGAGATTCGAGTACGAGGTTATTTGCTTGCGAGGTGAGTCTTCTCGCTATACTTACCATGAATGGTATCTTTGTGTGATTGAGATGTCTTATGTGTTTATATTGAGTACTGAGATATCTTGCATTATGTCTATGTGATTTATGTTGTGTATTATTCTATGCTTACTGAGTTAGGACCAGAGGGTCCACTCGAGTTATGGGATCGGAGGCTCCCACCGAGACACATTGACCGGAGGGTTTTACTGTGTTATAGCCTCGAGTGGCTAATGAGATGTGTGTGGTATTTCGGAGAACTCACTAAGCTTCGTGCTTACCGTGTTATGTGTTATGTGTTTCAGGGTTTTCTCAAGATCGCGGGAAGGCACCGGCTTGATTCACTACTAGAAAAAAGGCCTTTTACGACGCTCATTGCGCGTCGTAAAACGCTCAGACGACGCGCAAATGCGTGTCAAGGAAGGCCCTGTCATAAAGAGAGACGACGCGCATTTACGACGCGCATTTACGACGCGCGGTTATGACACGCAATGCGTATCAAGGAAGGCCCTGTCATAAAGGAAGACGACACGCATTTGCGTGTCGTAACCTTACGACGCGCATGTTTATGACACGCAATGCGTATCAAGGAAGCCCCTGTCAAGAAAGGCCATGTCATAAATGAAGATGACACACATTTTTGCGTATCATAATTTTAAATGTTCTAAAAAAAATATTTACAATATCTAAATTTGATGTCATACAATTCATAATAGAAATAAAATATCATATACAAAAAATACAATCCATTACATAAAATTTAATGTCATACAATTCTATTTTTTACAATATCTAAATTTGCATCTAATCTACTCTCTACATCAAATTCCAACTAAATAAAGTTGCATCTTGCCTTTCATAATTCTTTAAGACTAATGCTCCAAACAGTTGTTATATGGATAAGAAGTTGTACATTGGCCCATCTCACTCAAGAAAGACTTAGCCAAATTCAACTCCAAGTCTTTACTGCATCTTGCTGATAATGCTGCAAGATTTGAATCAAGTGGCTTCATATTCTTTTCTTCCACCAACTTTACCTGATGCACAAAATACACAGAAACAAAAAAACATTGTATAGGACAATCCACAAACACATTATAAGCATAACAATCAGTCCATGGACTTACTGTGGATCAATAATTGCAAACACCAAAGTTTGTTTGTGTGAACTTCACTTTTCTCATATGAAAACCTCTAATTCAGTTGATTGCATAGCCTTTGTGGACAACTGTTGGGGTTTCTCTTTGGGTTCTACTGAGGACTATGTTTGCAAAGTCTTTTCCAGTGGGTACCCTTGTGATTTTCTTGAAATTGTATTGCACCATGTTTGAATATTTAAGCAAAAACTGCATCAACACAAGTCATTATATCAGAAATCTACTGAATATTTGTTTCTTGGTATATACTGTTTTGAGTTTTGAGTGATTTCAGTGTTTACAAGACCAATGCCCTATGGGTTTTGAGTTAAATTTAATAAGATAATTGTGTTTATTTAGTTAAATGTAGTTGAAGAGACAAGAATAACATAGCTCTCGCTCTGTAGTCTATATAAGAACCGTTTATTTTGACATCCCACCATCAAAAAAGAAAATAACCCAATGACACCATACAAGAATTATAAGAAGCTTAACCTAAAACTTGGATTGCAAGTGTCGATTCATTACCATGGATGCAGATACATTAATCATAACCTCCTAAAGGGCTCAACTAATTAAGGTTAGAATAAGCCTAAAAATCAAGGAAAAGATACCTTTAGTCCCTGGTCGTTAAGGTCTTTCAAAGTATAATGAGTTGTTCCACTGAACTCACCGAGTCAACACAGTCCAAATCTGGAAATGTTTCTCGCCTTGGAAACACCTGGATATAAACAAAATGTATACAATTTAACCGCATTATTATAGAGAACAGTGTCCCCACTCTTGTACTAAAGAAGTTGCCTTCGGCTCATTAGTTGCCCATCACTTACACCATCCCTGCAAATAAAAAACGAAGTGAAGATTTAGTTTTTTTTTTCTTTAATTGTACCACTTGAAATTATATTTATATATATACCTATAGAATATGATCCCCAGTGGTTTTTTCCCTGTTGTCTTCTCAAAAGATAGTAAAAGATCCCTGTATTTTCAAATATTCGAGTTACTACATTACCCAACTTATTAACATCCATAACATATACTATCTTTTGACCAGTCAACGAGACAAAATGCACCTTTGTTGATTTGCAAAAAATTGGATCAAACTTCTACAACGTTTTGCCTTGTCCAGACTCTAATTTCTGCGTGCAGCTGTTTTGACTTGTCCAGACTCTAATTTCTCTTCTACCTGCATATATTTTGTAATAGAATCAGATTTTTGGATTGTTTTTTGGGTATTTAATAATGAGGTAAAGCCTAAATTTATATAAAAACTATAACCCTTAATGGGGAAGAAGAAAACATACTTGCTCCATCTCATTTTTTTGAGATGCTTTTGAATCTGATCTCCAAGCAATATAGAGCAAACACAGCCCAAAGAAGGCATAAAGAACTACATTGTAGAAAAAAACAATTTAGATGTCTCACAATCCTCATATTTTAAATTGGATTTTAATATATATATATATATATATATATATATATATATATATATATATATATATATATATATATATATATATACTCAATACATACCTGTAGCAACACTGTTTGTGTGTTTCCTTGATATTAGATTTGGAACAATCCTACCAAGCCCTGTAGAAAGTATCTACATACCAAATAAAACCAAACTAAACTTAGAAGCAAACTAAAATATATGTTTTTCATTTATGTTCACTAAAATATGAAAAGGGTAAAAAAGAAAAGTAGCAAACTTACAGTCATTACAAACAGAGCACTGAGTGCACCTGATAGAACAATTGACTTTGGATGATGCATTGCCATAAGAGCTGCTATAATAAAAGTTTCATCTCCAATCTAGATGGAAGCAATAAATGGAATATTGGGTAATGTAATTTTGAGAAATAAACATTTGTGGAAACTTATGTGTGCCTATAAAAAAAGATAGGGAAAGAACATACCTCACTGACAAGAATCATTGACAAACTGGCAAAAAATGCATCCAAAACACCAAGACCAGGATCCAAATTTAGTACAGCTTTTGGATCAATCTTGTCACCTATGACATTGTTTTTAATTCTTTCCACAACAACTTGTTTCAAGTAAATACACGCATTAAGATGTATGATGAATAATAAGTAGAATCTTATTCAAACCTCAACATAGACTAGCATATAGTATTTAAATATCTAAAACTTTCTATAGCATAAAGAAACAAAAATTTGAAATCCAACTATAAAGTATAAACACAGGAAAAAGGAAACTTATAAATTAGTATTGAAAGTTCATATGTGTCTAAATGCTCATCCTCAACAGAAGGGTTTCCAATGTATAAGGGTTTTAATAGTTTCAAGTTTGTTCACAAATCACAATATTATAGCTATATCACTAAACCTTCTTCTTTTGCTCCTCTGGTGAATCAAGAATAACCCCACTTTTCTGCAATACCTGTTGGATAACCTAGAGAAATTGGGACAATTTTAGCCCAGGGGTATTTTAGGAAATTTTTAGTAAACTTGCATTTTTTATGTGGTATTTGAATTAGACTACGTTTCATTTGTGTTTAGTATAAAATAGGACTTGCATTACATTGTAATTTCATTCAAAATCATGTTTTTAATAAGTAGTTTTACCTTTGGCAAGAAGTAAACATTATTCCTCTGTTTTTTGGTTCATTCCCATGTTCATCTTTTTTTTCTTCTACACTTCCTATTTCTCTTTTTTCTTTTGCCTTGGTGAACAAGATGCAAACTAAAATCTGCCCCTACGTAATAGCAATTCTCTGATGACACTTGGTATTTAGGTCGCCACTTCCCCTGTTCATCTATTATTATTTTCCATTTAGCAAGAATCAAAGTCAAACAGTTCATGTTGCTGAAATCCATCTCCATTCCAACAATGGCATATTGCTTTTGTATTTGTATTCTAAGGAGAATTAGGTGCCCTACCCTCACCCTCAACCTAAAACAAATGCATATCTCAACAATTAGGCATATAATTTTATAAACTGGGGGATGATTTTCATGAAAAAAAAACACAAGATTTAAGAAGGTGAAGTGATTCATGTTTAGAAATTAACATGAACATATATAAAATAAAAAACGAAAATAGAATAAATTGTAAAGGGATCGTAGAATTACCAGAAAAAGGAACATATAGAGCACTGCTTTATAGAAATTGGTCCCCCCTTCAGCTCTTCGACAATCTTCATCTGGTGGAGGAGAGATATCTTCTGGCTCCAATGATTGCGTTTTTATCACCCACATCTTCTGGCTCCATCCCTTATGTGGAATTAACCTTCTCTATTACGTGCAAAGTTTTTTTTTTGGAATGGAAGGCCTGTTGTATACTCACTGTTGCTTTCGTTTCCAACTATCAAACACCACCGAGACCACCTGCAATAAGGAAGCACGAACAAAGGAGAAAGAAAAATATTCATCTATGGAGGAGAGAGATAAGAGAAAACCCGGTGGAGGGGGAGAGACGAGAATGTGGATGCATCGATTAGGGAGAGAACAAACTCAGAGTGTGAAGTGAAGTCGGATTTAGGAGAAGTTGTACCAGTTTTAGGGAGAAATCAAACCAGTTGGTGTTTGTTGTTGATCTTCTTTGCTGATTACTGGCTTGTGAATAGAGAGAAAGGTTAGGGTTTCTTGATTGAGAAAAAAAAGGAAGGCGGGATTTTTAATTTTTTCAGAATTTCATTTCCCCCTACTGTTAAAGGATGGAACGCGCGTTCCATTAAAAATTATAAAGCGACATCCTTAGACGACGCGCATTTTATTATAGGTGCCCTCCGTGTTTTTTTTTAGACACTAATTTAAGGGCGCGCAATAATGCGTGTCTTCTATCCTTAAATTTTTTGAAGAGATGACATTTTTCTAATATCACTCTCCTTTGCGTAACATAGATCAATGAGCGTCGTATTTTGCGCGTCGTAAAAGGCCTTTTTTCTTGTAGTGATTGTACACACCAGCGAAAGAGTTGTGTTTTGAGGATCCTGGATTTTAATCAAACAATTATGGAGTTGCGAGTTGTAAATTAAATAAATGAGATTTTTGTGAAATGTGTTATGAGAAGTATGTGATTTTAAATGAAAATTTTGTTTGAAATTTTTCGGTGTTACAAAAATAGCCAAGATAATATAATCCCCATACTCTTTATAATTCTTCACCATCTCTTTTGACAGTGAATCCTAAATTTTAAAACTATGTTCAATGAAAACCATTTCACAGTTACTATCCTTACAAAACTTCTGCACAGAAAAAATATTAACTTTAAACTAAGGAACAACAAATATATCAAAGACATTTAAATTTGATGATAATTAAAGATTTCCAATCTTATTTATTTTAGCAGACGATCCATTAGGATGTTTATTAAGTTTTGACACATCCACAATGTCATAAAGAAGTGACTCAAAAGTTATCATATGTTGATTAGTTGCTGAGTCAGCGACCTAACTTTGATAACTAACACACAAATTAAAACATTGAAATAATGGAATACTTGCCATATTAGCAATTGCAATAATATCTTCATTCATTGAACTCTCATTTATGAGACGAAGAAACTTGTTATATTGCTCACTAATGAGGTAGTGAGCATCATTTCCTCCAACCGACTCCAGTGAATGACTAGATGTACTGTCATAGGTAAGAGAAGATGAATTCATAGAAAAAGTTTATTTTGATTATTCTGATTATTAAAATCACTCTTAGGTTTGAAACCTTTAGGATATCCAATTAGTTTATAACACTTTTCAATCAAATGACCTTTAAGGCCATCATTTTTACATTGCAAATTCGGATTTCTAGACCTATTTTGATTTTGATTCCTTTTAAATTCATTAACCCTACTATTAAACACATATGTTTGAGTTTTAGATGCATTAGTTGAAATCAAAGAGCCATTCTTTTGATGTGATTCTTGTCTAGAGATAATAAAAAAACAGTTTTGACATTTGGTAGAGGATCCATAAAAACAAAATGACTCTTAACTGGATTATATGTATCATCTGTTGGGTTAAGGTGTCTAAGCCCATAACGAAATTGATATACTATTGTAATTATAAGCAAAGTCCTTTTTGGGTTGCCCTCATAACTAGAAATATCTATAATTGATATTAAGAGATAAAAATATAATTTATTAGATTATTATATGATTAATAAACTGTAATGGGAAATTATGGGAAAATGATTTGTTAATATATTATGTGATTAATATATTAATTAACAATAGATGGATAATTGTTTATTTGTTATGTGGTTAATAAATTAATATGAGATCAATTGTTAAATAATTTATTTGTTAATTTACCTGATTAATAAATTAATGTGAAATCAATTAGAATTGATTAATTATTAATCAAAAGTAATCTGAAATTAATTCAAGATTGATTGGAATTAATTAAAGGTGCAATGAGTGAATTGTAATTGTTCCATAGTTGAATAAAAGAAGGAATTCTAGAACCCTCCATGGTATGGACGGTTTTGCATGGTTTCCTAAGATTTTTGGAAGCCTCCTGGTTGCATATAAGGAAATGGTTTGAATTATGATTAAATCTATTATTTAATTAATTCAAATCTTATTTTGCCTACAAGTTACCTAAACTATAAATAGGACCCATTGGCTTGCCAATTTCATTGACCACATTACCCATAAACATAGGAATGAAATTTTCCTTATATCTCCTCTCTCCTCCTCATTCTCGGGTTTTTGGTTTTGGGTGTGAGCCATTAGAGACATCACCCTTTTGATACTAGCTTTCCAAGACCAACTACCACACCCCCAAACTAGAACGGTGAAATCGTTCGAGGGCGGATGACTTCATGTAGTATCGTAACAGTTGAATTAATAGTAAAGAAAGTAAAACAACCATCATATATATAATTTAAATGTTGAATGATACTTGTTTCAAAACAAATTACAATATGATGAAAAAATGAGTTTTAAACCGACGCCTTAGCGTCACTTCTCCAAAAGCTAAAGTTTACATGTATTACTGAATCCCTGAGAAATACAAGTAGATTTGAAAGAGTAGATCAGCATTTAAGCTGGTGAGTTCATAAGTATTTAATGTCAATGTTTGTATAAATTTGAATGAAGTTGTTTGTAGATGTTTGAAAACTCCTAGAAAATCCCATATTTCCTACTAGACTAAAAGTAGTCTTCTACCAAGACCCGACTGTTTTGAATGTTTGCTTCTAGAAATCCAATATTTTTCCATAAGTATGTGGTAGTTTAAAAGTTCTAAAACTGTAATGCAATAGTGTTTTTCATGCCTAGAATAGTAGATTTATGTGTGTATAAAATCACTAAGGCATTTGATAACCCCGTAAATCAACGTGTTTTAATACTCCATGTGAGTTTTATAACCATGCTATTGACCCACACTGTCTGTAACAACGTTCTTCAGGAGTTGAAATGTTATGAAGTTTGTCACCCCAGACCTGCCGGTCTAACTGTAGCTAACAGTTTAGGTGCGGGATTGTCAATCCCATATAGATCTATCCACAAGTATCACGCTGTCACACCCCCGAACCAGACGGCGGAAACGTCCGGGGGCTGTCGTGACTCAATTGAATACCATGACATTGAATATATATGAAACATAACAACATTCGTCACCGTGCATCAATATATTACAACTAATAGTGTTTACATGTCATACATTGTCTAAACGTTACATTCCCAAAAATTAAATTGTTCGATTCAAACATAAATAAATTGCAGCCGTCACCGAATATGATTTCCTTTGATTCACTGGTTCCCTGAGAATACAAGTATTTTGAAAAACGTCAACATGTGAAATGTTGGTGAGTTCATAAGTAGTGTTTGAAATCCAATGTTTTGTATTGTTTGAAAGCCACCAGAAAATCCGATATTTTCTGAAAAGAAAAGCTTTTGAAAATGTTGTGAAGATCCATAAGTATGCTTGTTTGTTTTCTATACTTGTAAAATATTGTTCGTTAAAAATTGTATGTATTCTGAAAGTGTATGTATTGAAAACCCTAGGAAAACCCGATGTTTTCCTCATTCTTTGAATTCCATGAAATTACTTTGAAACCATTGCAACACATGAAGTTATCATTCCAGACGACATTGGATCATTGTTGAGCATGACTATCCGCCACAAACACGCGTTACACAAACGACTAGTCTATAGCAATACTAACGATCCCGAAGGCGTCGTCCGTACTAGTCACGCTATCCAACCGTCCTGTAGTCCCACATCCGAAGAGAAGGAGGGCACGAAGGCCTCGACGACTCCATTAGCCGGTTGGGGATAAAAAGGTACGAGGGGTCCCAGACCCGCCTCGCAAAAAGGCAGACTCCACTAGCGACACTAAAGGACCCTTGGGGGCCAGTAGTCTATAGCTATTGAAAGTCCGGTTACGTCGTGTCGGGTTGGTAAAACCCAACACTTCGTAAAATGAAGTCTCTGGGCCTTAAGATCAGGTCGTCGGGCTAGCTAGGCTCAACGAACAATATTTTACACTTGTGGGGCCCAAAGATAGTGCGTAGACGTCTGTGCACATGTATAATGTATTCCGAATCGTTATTTGTATGAACCATAGTATTGTAGTATCATAGTATCGTTGTGTTAGTGGTTTCGGATTTTTATTGGTTCGAGACCGAACCAATTCGTTTAACAACGACTTTTGGTATTGTAGTGTATTGTATTTTGTCGATAGTAGTAGTAGTATTATTTGATCATATTGCATGTATTGAATTAGTCTTGGAAATTTTCTGTTTTCAGCCCCTCCTCGTTTGTAAAATTTACCTTTTCCACCCTTTATTTAAAATATCTTCCGGTTTGGTCCTTAAATCAGTTTTCTTGACATTTTGACACCAAAAATTATTGAAATAAACATTTTCCAGCATATTTTTCATAGAAATCAGCTTAAGACCCTGAAAATGCAGTTTTCTCGGTTTTAATCCCTTCTTTTCGCAACTTTGACAATTTTGGCCCAAATTGGAAAATTTTTGCAACTTTGGTCCTTTTTAAATTTAAAAAGCATTTTAAACCTTTGAAAAGGATTTGGAACACTTATAGTCCACTGTTTTACAGAAAATTACAGTTTTGGCCCTCCAAAACAGAAAAATTCGCATAATGGGCCTCATTGGGCCGAAATTTTCATTTTTAGCCCATTAAGCTTGAAATTTATGTTTTTAACCCTCTAATTGAGTATAATTCCAGAAATAGTTTTATGGATACTGTTTTGGCACACTTCGTCCATCAGAATCTGTGAAATGTCAATTTGGGCCCTTAATTTTGTATTTTTCACATTTTTGGCCCAAAATTTGGGTTTTTAGCTTAAAGAAAATTGTTACTAAACCATTTAGCTATCTTTCTTGAAACACTTTGTATGTAGAAATACATTTCATGCTAAAATCATAAAACTTAAGTTATATCTCGGTTTGGAGGAGTTTTATGGCTAGATCCAACATTAAAACACATAAAAGCATACATATAAGCATGGAAATCATACAAGGCATACAAAACACATATAGATCTACACTTTCACTTGTATTCCCCCCCCACAAAACTCATAAAAACAGAAAATAGGGGGTATGAAGCTCACCTTGGGGTGTTGATTCGGTTTTGCAAGGAAAAATGGAAGGAAAATGAAGTGTTTTTGGCCTTAGCTCCCTTTGATGAAGATCTCGAGTTTTGAGATGGTTCTAGGATGCAAGATCACGATTTTTGCATAGATTAGGAAAGGATTTTGATAACAAAAGAATTTAAACCATAGATCTATGCATAATCTTACCTTAGATGAAGAATTTTGTGGAGATTTCCTCTTGAATGCTTCCTAGAACTCGAGATTTTTGAGTGGAGAGGGAGAGTTGTTCTTGAGTGATCTAGAGAGGATTTGAGAGATTTTTGTGTGTGTGTGTGGGTGTATGGCCGAGAGTGAGAGAGAGGAAGGAGTGAGATGATTTTTGAAGTGATACTTGCATGGGAAAAGGAAATATTTTGCATGGAGATCCTATGGACAATAATGAGGTGGCACACTTAAGTCAACTATTCCTTATCTTCTTGGATTTGGGCCTTTGGGCCGAGATTTTTGAAAGGGAAAAGAAAAATTTGGGCTTTTTCCCTTAAGCCCAAAATTAGAGTTAGTTAGAGTGTGTTTTATGCTTAAAAGAATGTAGTAGGATTTTTATGTTTTTCTTGAACTAGTTTTAGGTTATTCATGTATCAAGGCTCTTAATCCATTTCATTCTAGGCCCAACATGACCTAAAATGTTAAAATAAATAAGTGTGGGTCCAATTAGAGCCCAATTAGGGTTCTAAGCCCATGATAATCTAATTGGAAGCTTATTGGTCCGTTTGGATCCAATAAGGGAGTCCTAATCCAAAATGGACTTAACAAGGACTTTTAGGGTCTCCAATTGTTTGATGACTATTTGTAGTTCTAGCATGTTGTATTTGATTGAAGTTTTTGATTCCCATTAACTTGAATGTATAGATTACATGGCTCAAAATTTTCAGTTGTGACACACGCTCTCCGTACAAGAGATTATGGTATATAATACAGGACTTTAACTACATACTTGAAAGTACGTGAAGTTGAATGTCTCACAAAACATAGTATCAAATAGGTTTACGTATGAAAAGTCCATTTGTTCTTGTATATGAAAGTATTTCCTTGATATAGTACTTATAGTATGTAAAATCTCATGAATATCTAGTAAACTATACCTATTATAGTTTCTCCAAATGTATGATTTGTTTGTATGATTAACCCTAGTGTAGCGTCGACTTTGTATGTAAAGTATATGTTAGGCGTGTCAAACCCAACAAATAAAGGGGTACAAAATGACTCCATAACATTGTTACTTTGCACTAAAAATGTAATACAAGGTAAGCAGGGTCGATCCACAGAGACGCGGGACAAGTGCTTATACCTTTTGCGGAAGGTACAATAATGGTCACATAAATGGGGAGGGGGGGTTGGTATGCAATGATTTAAACAAGAGGATAAAACGATAACTAAATGATCAATTAAATGAAACAAATTCAGGATTTGTGAGAACTCCAACTCTATGTAAGACAATTTAACAATGTGATTCCAAGGATGAAATAATATCTACTCAATTCCACCTAAGTTGGTACTTGAAAGTGTTAACAAGTTCTAACACTTCTCATTCACCAAGTTGTCAATTTCAAAACAAGCTCTTTGAAAATAACCTAACCTTCTAATTTTAGTCTAAACAAGCTCTTAGATAGAAATCAAAAGGTTGCAATAAGATTTATGTGAATGTTCCCAACAACACCCAATACTCCTCACAAGCTCGGGAGTGTAAGAGTATGTGAATAAGTTTTACACTAAATTCATTCAATGGAAATCGATTTAGTGTTTGTTACTTAGTCCAATTCACAAAACAATTACAGATTTTGCAATTAGATAACTTGAATGACCTAACCCTAATTCAAATGGCTAATAAGAATCACAATTAGAATCAAACATTCAATTGAAACAAAATCAAATTCACTAGGTAGGAACTGGAAGCAAATATAAAATCACATGATTGAAATCACAACTATAAAGTCAAGACATAAAGTTGGAGAAACTAGGGTTCTAGCCACTCATGGCTAGAACAAGATCACAAATCTAGAAAATGAAATTAAAGTTCTTACAAAATGAAATCAAATGTTCCCAAGTGTTAATCAACTCCAAAATCCTCAAGAAAATCGCCTTCTCTTCTCCAAAAGTCGACCCTGTAAAGAAAAAATCGGTTCCCCTTTTAAGAATGGTGAAAAACTGCTTTAAAACTCACATTTACGTTTACACGGCCCGCGTAAATTAACATTGTCATTTACACGACCCACATAAACGCAAAAATATACTACGCAGAATGTGACATCCCCAAAATCTCGGCCAGAAAAGACCGATTTTCATTTATGCTTTTAAATATTTTCAGAGTAAATCCTTTTGAATTGAAAGAGTTGCGGAATTTGTTCCCAAAACAAAACATGATAAAATAATATTTATCAAAGCATTTCATCAAGAGATGCATTTCATTATATAATCAAAACTCGGGATGTCATGTTCCGATACAGACCATAAAGCATAAACGATAAACATTACAAGTCATTCAACAAATATATACATATACAGACTTGTAAACAAAACAACAAGATGATCCATCCATCTTACGCCCTTGTGCCACTTCCTGTAATACAAATAAAACTGAGTGGGTCAGGCTTGGGAGCCTGGTGAGCATATAGGGTTTTCAACCCACAATAAATAAGTTATATTTAATTTCACCAACCAAACACTATCCCGATTACCCATTCCCGTTATCCTCACTTTACGTCCCTAAAACAACTATCTCAAGGGACCTAATCTAGGATTTTCATCGGGACGGACATCACTGCGAAGGGGTTTCCTCAACAATAGATATCCTAAAGGCAACCATGAGGGGGATAGAGTACACCGGTGAACACATCGTTCACAACACCTACAGGTTATGAACCTGCTAGCGTTCCACTGGACTGTCTAGAAAGAGTCCGTGGTCGTTATCCATACTCCGCTGAATAACTAGATCAACAACAACAACAACAACGAGGCCTCTCATCTGTTTATTACACACCAACTATCTACCCATGTTCTACCCAACATATTAGTAGATAAAAATATACATTTGTATACATAGTTTAAAGAAAACCTGTATAGCATGCTTGAATCAACACATATATCACATAACAGATGAGGCACACACACACATAACACATATCTCATAAAGAAATAAGCAGATCTATAAGATAGAAGAGAGTGAATACTCATTCACACATAACACAACCAAATATATACACATAGCACATATTTTTATATAAAATACTTCGTATTATTGTATTAGAAGAAATAACTACACACTCACTTGATCAGAAGACGATCCGACAGCACTACGGCTTATAGAAGTAGTAATCCACAGCAGATCTGGAAGATCTCCTCGAAAATCGAACTTCTCGCGGGCAGAGCTTCGACTCGGGAACCGCGCTTCTCGGGATCTTCGGGATCTCGGGACTTGCCTCGGGGCTAGAGTATGATACCGGGGCTTCGGGGTAGCTTCGGCACGAAAAACGATGCAAAATACTAGAGAGAAGAGAAGAAATTGAACAACAAATGAGGCTGCCTTCGGATCCTTTATATAGAGGCTGGAGCCTCGGAGTACGCGGGGCGTACAGGCGTACGCAGCGCGTACGCGTCCGAAATCGTCATTGCATGCGTCATCCGAAGTGTCGACACTATCGGAGTTACGCGACAGCGTAACCTCGTACGCGGGGCGTACTCCGGATTACACCGGTGACACGGCTTCGGATAATACCTTCGATTTATAATTAAATAAAAATACAAAATATTAAATAAACTTCGGAAATTCATATCTTCTTCATACGAACTCCGTTTTCGACGTTCTTTATATCCACGGAAAGGTGAGACCATGCTCTACGACTTTCGTTTAGACTCCGTCGGCTAGTTTTGACTTTATTTTTATTAATTATTTTTAATAGGCCGCGACAGAAACTTTCGTTATAAATTCATAACTTCTTCGTTTGATGTCCGTTCTCGCCTAACTTTTTATCGCTTCGATACCAACAACGAGACCTTCGATCCTCGTTTAGATTGCTTCGGCTAACAACCGCTCGATCTCAAATCGAGTAAAACAGGCTGTATATCGCTAAGCCGGAACTTCGATAAATCATAACTTCCTCATACGAAGTCAGATTTGGGCGTTCTATATATATTCGGAAACCTCATTTCGACTACTACAACATTAACCAAAGATATTAAGTTTATTTCACACTTAAATTTTGACGCTTATTTTTATTCTTAATTAATCAGACCACATAATTAAGCAATTAAGCACAAAACACATAATACTCAAATAATACATTCTTATTATTTCAAAACGGGTTACAAAGGTTAACCTAGACTATTATATTGCTAAATATGGCAAGCCCGGAAACACAGGCGTTACAATTCTCTCCACCTTAGAATGATTCCGTCCCCGGAATCACACATCAACAAACAAATGCGGATAGCGACCCATCATGTCACTCTCCGTCTCCCAGGTGAGATTCGGCCCATTCGTGTGTTTCCATCGGACAAGCACTAACCCAACCATCTTGTGTCGCAATTTCTTAGTCTTTCGGTCAACAATTGCCTCTGGTTCTTCAATCAACCTTTTGTTCTCATCAATTCTCAATTCAGAAATTGGAATTATGTCGGGAACTTCTCCCGTGAACTTCCTCAAATAACACACATGAAAAGTGTTATGAATTCCATTCAGTTCTTCTGGTAGTTCGAGCTTGTAAGCTTGGTTCCCAATCCTCTGAAGAACTTTAAACGGTCCAATAAACCTTGGACTCAACTTTCCCCTTTTACCAAATCTTATAAGTCCCTTCCACGGCGAGACTTTAAGCAAAACCGAATCCCCAACCTCAAAAGTTATCGGTCTTCGCTTTTTGTCAGCATAGCTCTTTTGACGATCCTGAGCCGCTAACATTCTTTCCCTAATTATTTTCAACTTTTCAGCAGTTTGATGAACCAACTCCGGTCCCATAAACTGCTTTTCCCCAGCCTCAAGCCAACAAGACGGCGTACGACACTTCTGTCCATACAAAGCTTGGTAAGGTGCCATCTTAATGCTCGAGTGAAAACTATTATTATAGGAAAACTCTACCAAAGGTAAATGTTCATCCCAATTACCTAGGAATTCCAAGGTACACGCTCTCAGCATATCTTCAAGTGTTTGTATCGTTCGTTCGCTCTGACCATCAGTCTGCGGATGGTAAGCTGTACTTAAACACAACTTGGTACCCAATTCCTCTTGTAGACTTTTCCAAAACCTCGATGTGAAACGGCTATCACGATCCGACACAATCGTTAACGGAACACCGTGAAGCCTCACAATTTCCTTCACGTAAGAATTCGCAAGCTTCTCCATAGACCATTTCTCCCTGGCCGCTATGAAATGCGCACTCTTAGTGAATCGATCAACGACCACCCAAATCATGTCGTGACCATTCTTTGTTCTGGGTAGTTTAGTGACAAAATCCATAGCAATGTCTTCCCACTTACCCATAGGCACAGACAAAGGTTCTAAACTCCCGTACGGTTTCTGATGTTGTGTCTTGACTCTCGCACAAGTCACACACTCGGCCACATACTTTGCAACATCAAGCTTCATCGTCGGCCACCAGTAGTAGGGTTTCAGGTCCCTATACATTTTAGTGCTACCCGGATGAATCGAGTACATGGTCTTGTGAGCTTCTTCCATCAGAAGATCTCTGACTCCTCCTGTCTTAGGTATCCAAATCCGATCTTGGAACACCTTCAGTCCATGACTGTTTACACCGAACACCAACGTTTTGCCCAAACGTTCCTCCTTTCTGTCATTCTTCTCAGAAGCTTCGCTCTGAGCTTTCTTTATACTTTCCAAAATAGTTGAGACAACTTCAATTCTCAACGCTCTTGGCCTTTTCCTTTCGGGATTGACTTTCCGACTGAGAGCATCAGCAACAACATTAGCTTTACCGGGGTGGTAAAGTATCTCGCAGTCATAGTCTTTAAGTAATTCTAGCCAGCGTCGTTGCCTCATATTCAATTCTTTCTGATTAAAGAGGTATTGGAGACTCTTATGATCAGTGAAAAGTTTGCACTTCGTGCCATAGAGGTAATGCCTCCATATTTTCAGAGCGAAAACTACCGCTGCCAACTCTAAATCATGAGTCGGGTAGTTCTTTTCATGCTCTTTCAGCTGTCGAGACGCATATGCTATCACCTTTTCTCTTTGGGTCAAAACACAACCCAAACCAACACCAGACGCATCGCTATAGACAGCGAAGTCTTCAACTCCATCGGGTAGAGAAAGTATCGGTGCCTCGCATAGCTTCTCCTTTAGCTTCTCAAATGCTTCCTTATGCTTCTCACCCCAAGCATAAGTAGCTCCTTTGTGGGTCAAAGCTGACAATGGACTAGCGATCGAAGAAAAGCCTTGGATAAACCTTCGGTAATATCCAGCTAATCCCAGAAAGCTTCGAATATCCGTGGGACTTTTCGGTTGTTCCCACTTCGTCACAGCTTCGATCTTTGCTGGATCAACCATTATCCCTTCTTGGTTGACCACGTGACCCAAGAATTGGACTTCACGAATCCAAAAATCACATTTGGAGAACTTAGCATACAGCTTCTCCTTCTTCAGAACTTCCAACACTTCTCGCAAGTGTCTGCCATGCTCCTCCTGGCTTTTCGAGTAAATCAGAATGTCGTCTATGAACACTATCACGGATTTATCAAGGAACGGGTTACAAACCCTATTCATCAAATCCATGAACGCTGCTGGAGCATTGGTTAGTCCAAACGACATAACCAAGAACTCGTAGTGTCCATATCTTGTTCTGAATGCAGTCTTCTCGATATCTTGCTCTCTTACTTTTAGCTGATGATATCCTGACCTAAGATCGATCTTCGAGAAATAACTCGAACCTTGCAATTGATCAAACAGGTCATCAATCCTCGGCAACGGATATCTATTCTTTATTGTTGCCTTGTTCAGCTCTCTGTAATCAATGCACATTCTCATACTTCCATCTTTCTTCTTTACAAATAACACCGGAGCTCCCCAGGGCGATGAACTAGGTCTAATGAAACCGTTGTCCAATAACTCCTGAAGTTGCATCATTAGCTCCTTCATCTCCGTCGGTGCTAATCGATAAGGTGCTTTCGCAATTGGCGTTGTTCCTGGCAACAAGTCAATACGGAATTCCACTTGTCTATCAGGCGGTAATCCAGGAAGATCTTCGGGAAATACTTCCGGATAATCACACACAACAGGAATATTTTGCATCACCTTCTTTTCCTTCTTAGCGTCGATTACGAATGCTAAGTATGATGTACACCCCTTGGTCAAACATTTTCTGGCTTTCATTAGAGAAATGATTCCAGAGTTTACTCTGCGTTTATCTCCGTACACCATAAACGATTCCTTCCGAGGTGGATTTACTCTCGCTATTTTCTTCTTGCATAAAATTTCGGCATCATTGGCGCTAAGCCAATCCATTCCCAAAACGATGTCGAAACCGTTAAGTTCGATAGGCAATAATTCCTCGCGGAGCTTATTTCCATTCAGATCGATTAAGATGTTTTTCATACGATGGCTAACAGGTACAAACTTGCCACTAGCGACTTCGACTAATAAAGCATTACCTAGTCTATCAACAGGTAAAGCTAGTTTTCTACCAAATTCATGCGATATAAAGGAGTAGTTGGCTCCAGAATCAAATAAAATTTGGGCAGGCAATTTGTTAACGAGAAAGGTACCTGAAGCGACATCAGCTTCATCTTTAGCAGCTTCCAGTGTCATCTGGAATGCTCTCGCCTTTGGCTTTGGCGGAATGTTGGGTCTTGCTGCTTCTTTCTTTTTCGGACAATCCCTTGAGATGTGCCCCTCCTCACCACAACCATAACAAACATTCTTGGTGAAGGTGCAGTCGTTGGCATAATGCCCTGGCTTTCCACATTTGAAGCATGTGGTTTCCCCGCCACACTTCCCATGATGCTTCTTCTTGCACTTGTCGCACCATTTCGCCTCTACCTTTCCTCCACTTCCTCTCGAACTAGACTTCGAGAATTTACTTTTCTTGCTGGACCCTGAAAATCCATCGATTTTCCTTTTCTTGCCAACCTCTGACCTTTCCAGACCTTTTTCCCTGATCTGGGTCTCAACATTTCTAGCAGCCCAGATGGCGGCTTTCAATGTGGTTGCTTGCTTAACCATTGGACCATAGTCCGCTGGTAGTCCAAGGGCAAACTTGTTGACCTTAGAGAGTTCTGTAGGCACCAAATATGGGATAAACTTCATCTTTTCTGTGAAACTTGCAGCGTATTCAGTAACGCTCGATTTCCCTTTCTTCAAATTCTGAAACTCATTACTGATTTCCAGAAGGTCCTGCTCGGAGCAGTATTGCATTTTTAGTTGTTCCACAAAGTCTTCCCAAGACATTTTGCTTGCTTCTCCCTTGGGCATAGAGTCAGCTAACAGCTTCCACCAACTCAACACGCCAGATTTTAGCAGGGGGATCGCAAGAGCGGTCTTCTGCCTGTTGCTGCATTCGCAACTTTCAAACATAGTCTCCATTTCGGAGACCCAATCCATAACTTGCACCGGCGTCGGGCTTCCGGATAGACATGGTGGTTTGGATGCCATGAAATCCTTATACTTGCACCCACGACCATCATTTCCTCCATACTGGTTATTGCGTCTAACCACTGGTTGTTCGTCTTGACCAATGATTCCACTAAAGTTTTCTCCTTCAGACTGCCCTCCATTCTCCTCGGGCTCTTCTGCTTGAATTGACGGTTCTTCACGATTCTGCCTAAGCAGGCGCCTTGTTTCTTCCATCTGACGATCCAACATCATTTGAATCATCATTTGTACACCAGCTATTGTTATCGGCTCAGGTGCATCAGCTACGACAGGTACTTGTTGAATTACAGGTGGTTGATTCCTGTTTTCATCAGCATTTCCAACGCCACTCCTTGTTCTCACCATTTTGATCTACACACCGAATTATTTCACCTTATTACTCCAAACGATTACATGCTAGTTCTAATATCGTATACATACGCTTAGAATCCTAAACACATAAACCTTCAGATCCGGTTGGCAACAAACCGTAGATCCGAACAAATAATATCATATATGGCAACATATAACATTTAGCACATAAAGCATTTTAGGCTACTTTCCTAAAATAAACTAGTGCTCGTGTCTAAAATCCAACAGACACACATCTCATCATTCCATTTAGCATTCTAAGTTTAAGTCTAGAAATCCTACAAATCCCTAGTTCGCTTAAACTAATGCTCTGATACCAACTGTGACATCCCCAAAATCTCGGCCAGAAAAGACCGATTTTCATTTATGCTTTTAAATATTTTCAGAGTAAATCCTTTTGAATTGAAAGAGTTGCGGAATTTGTTCCCAAAACAAAACATGATAAAATAATATTTATCAAAGCATTTCATCAAGAGATGCATTTCATTATATAATCAAAACTCGGGATGTCATGTTCCGATACAGACCATAAAGCATAAACGATAAACATTACAAGTCATTCAACAAATATATACATATACAGACTTGTAAACAAAACAACAAGATGATCCATCCATCTTACGCCCTTGTGCCACTTCCTGTAATACAAATAAAACTGAGTGGGTCAGGCTTGGGAGCCTGGTGAGCATATAGGGTTTTCAACCCACAATAAATAAGTTATATTTAATTTCACCAACCAAACACTATCCCGATTACCCATTCCCGTTATCCTCACTTTACGTCCCTAAAACAACTATCTCAAGGGACCTAATCTAGGATTTTCATCGGGACGGACATCACTGCGAAGGGGTTTCCTCAACAATAGATATCCTAAAGGCAACCATGAGGGGGATAGAGTACACCGGTGAACACATCGTTCACAACACCTACAGGTTATGAACCTGCTAGCGTTCCACTGGACTGTCTAGAAAGAGTCCGTGGTCGTTATCCATACTCCGCTGAATAACTAGATCAACAACAACAACAACAACGAGGCCTCTCATCTGTTTATTACACACCAACTATCTACCCATGTTCTACCCAACATATTAGTAGATAAAAATATACATTTGTATACATAGTTTAAAGAAAACCTGTATAGCATGCTTGAATCAACACATATATCACATAACAGATGAGGCACACACACACATAACACATATCTCATAAAGAAATAAGCAGATCTATAAGATAGAAGAGAGTGAATACTCATTCACACATAACACAACCAAATATATACACATAGCACATATTTTTATATAAAATACTTCGTATTATTGTATTAGAAGAAATAACTACACACTCACTTGATCAGAAGACGATCCGACAGCACTACGGCTTATAGAAGTAGTAATCCACAGCAGATCTGGAAGATCTCCTCGAAAATCGAACTTCTCGCGGGCAGAGCTTCGACTCGGGAACCGCGCTTCTCGGGATCTTCGGGATCTCGGGACTTGCCTCGGGGCTAGAGTATGATACCGGGGCTTCGGGGTAGCTTCGGCACGAAAAACGATGCAAAATACTAGAGAGAAGAGAAGAAATTGAACAACAAATGAGGCTGCCTTCGGATCCTTTATATAGAGGCTGGAGCCTCGGAGTACGCGGGGCGTACAGGCGTACGCAGCGCGTACGCGTCCGAAATCGTCATTGCATGCGTCATCCGAAGTGTCGACACTATCGGAGTTACGCGACAGCGTAACCTCGTACGCGGGGCGTACTCCGGATTACACCGGTGACACGGCTTCGGATAATACCTTCGATTTATAATTAAATAAAAATACAAAATATTAAATAAACTTCGGAAATTCATATCTTCTTCATACGAACTCCGTTTTCGACGTTCTTTATATCCACGGAAAGGTGAGACCATGCTCTACGACTTTCGTTTAGACTCCGTCGGCTAGTTTTGACTTTATTTTTATTAATTATTTTTAATAGGCCGCGACAGAAACTTTCGTTATAAATTCATAACTTCTTCGTTTGATGTCCGTTCTCGCCTAACTTTTTATCGCTTCGATACCAACAACGAGACCTTCGATCCTCGTTTAGATTGCTTCGGCTAACAACCGCTCGATCTCAAATCGAGTAAAACAGGCTGTATATCGCTAAGCCGGAACTTCGATAAATCATAACTTCCTCATACGAAGTCAGATTTGGGCGTTCTATATATATTCGGAAACCTCATTTTGACTACTACAACATTAACCAAAGATATTAAGTTTATTTCACACTTAAATTTTGACGCTTATTTTTATTCTTAATTAATCAGACCACATAATTAAGCAATTAAGCACAAAACACATAATACTCAAATAATACATTCTTATTATTTCAAAACGGGTTACAAAGGTTAACCTAGACTATTATATTGCTAAATATGGCAAGCCCGGAAACACAGGCGTTACACAGAAATCTACGTTTACACGGCCCGCGTAAATGCAAGGCTTGCATTTATATGGCCGTGTAAATCTCTGTAAAGCCAAAATCTTCATTTCTTTGATATCTTGCTCCTCGGTGCTCCGCAAGTCCTGAAATTTTGTCCGCAACTTTTATTTACCTCATCCAACAATATCCTACCTCCAAAAGTCCCTGAAATATCACAAAAGTATTTGAATGAAATTGTCTCATGAAAAATCCCGAAAAACATGCAAAATGCATGAGTTTAAGCCTATATTCAATGTACTTTTATGAAATAAAGCTACAAAGTGGGTACATGAAAAGCACCTAACAGTATAACATTTGTAATAACATTATTGAACATTTATACTCAAAATATAAATAAAATGTTTGATATTTATATAACAACATGTTTCATTCGAAAAGGACAAAGTGTTATCGTGATATGTTGTATGAGAACGTTTTCGTATGATAGTTTATAAATCACATATGATTTATTATATAATAAAAAGTATAGCTAAAGATTGATGTTTTTCACACAAGGATAACTGTGTGTACTTGTATTCACCCCCTTAAAAGTGTATAAAATCATTTATAAAACATTTGAAAACGTAGTTATAGGGGTATGAACTCACCTGATAGATTGAAGAAGGTGAGACGAAAACCGAGCAGAACTTTGACTTGAGAAAGTTGATTTCTCGGGAATCTCGGAAATCTCGGGAGTGTAAAACCTTCCTTCGGAACTTGGATGTGAAGATCGGGGCTTCGGGATGGCTTCGAGGGTTTAAACGCAGAGCTTCGGCACGAGAAAGAAGAGAATTGAGCAATGAAACCCGAAACCCTTTGAGCTCTATTTATAGCCCAATTATTGGGTCCCATGTCGTGGCAAAAGGGTTGCCCACGTCGTGGAGTCGATCCTATCCCCTTCCATGGATGAGACGTCTGCTGCCATGCCTGAAAACCCATCAGTCATGGTCCCACGTCGTGACCATTCGTGCCACGTCGTGGCCAACCTAACAGCCTCGGATTTTGTGTCTCGAACTTGTAAAATCCGTAACTTCCGCGTATGAGCTCCGTTTTCGACGTTCTATATATGCACGCGTAGGTGAGAATATGGTCTACAACTCTCGTTTAGACTTCGTTGGCTAATTTTGACTTTATTTTTAATTAATTATTTTTAACAAGCCGGGACACAAAAACTCCGTCGTAAATCCATAACTTCTTCATCCTACGTCCGTTTTCGTCAGACTTTTTACCGTTGCACTACTATTGTTGAGATCTTCGATTCTTATTTAGGTTGTTTCGGCCAAAAGTCTCTCAATCTCTATTTCGAGTTTTTAGCTGTCTACTGTTATATCCGGAACTTGGAAAAATCATAACTTCCTCATACGAAGTCAGACTTGGACACTCTTTTTACGTACATTTACGGTTTAATGATATCTACAATTTTCATTTAGATACCTAAGGCTAAAAATTATTGTATTGAAACTTCAAGTTTTACGTTTAACTGTATTGACGGTTTTTCTGTAAATTTTAAGTTGGTCATAACTTCTTCGTTATAACTCGGATTTTAGTGTTCTATATTTCTGAAACCCTTGACACGATATCTATCATTTATGCAATCCAGTAGAGACTTTTGAACATTTTATTTTTGACGATAATTTCATTATATCAAAAGAGATTACAATTCTTGACTTTTTAGGTCATTACATTGATTCGAAATATCGGGTTGTCACACCAACAAACACAAGGGATTAAAGTGATTTGTTTACTACAACAAATCAAATGCATTTAACCCTAATCCTATGTATATTTCGATTATAATAGGTTTCCTTTAGGATTCTTGATGTTCATAATTTATTGCTATCAATTAGAGAAAACATAGATCCTTTATAGGTTGCATGTGAACTTAAGCGTTAAGATTTTCTGCTTTATATCTTTTTGATAACCTATAAACCCTTCATTATCAAGCCCACTTAAAAACCACATTAACTTCACTAGTTTAGAATTATCATTAAACTTAGTAGTAGCTTCACAAATACATTCAGTCTAGTTGGTAAGTCCATCAAACTTTTTCCAAATGGAATCAAGGTTATTAAAATATTCTGAAAGGGGTGAATCATTTTGTTTGAAGAAATTTATTTGTTGATGAATGTTAAAAACAATAGATCCATCAGCCTTATTATATGTTTCAAAAAGTTCATTCCATATATCTTCAACATTCTCAGGATAAGCATGTCCAACACATATTGATTCAAAAATAGACCCAAGAATCCAAGAAAACACTACATCATTAGCACGTTCACATTTTAAAACCTTTGATTGTTCAACCTTTTCTATTTTAAGAGTATCATCTACAAACCCTAGCTTATTACGAGCCTTAAGTCCTCTCATCATAGAGTTATGCCATAAACGCTAGTTTTCATTTCCCAGTTAACTTCATAGTAATAATAAAGGTTATATCATTATTAGATGGATGAATATATATATATATATATATATATATATATATATATATATATATATATATATATATATATATATCTCAGTTAACTACCACCAAGAATATCAGTGGAACCAATAATATTTGAAAATTAGACAAGAATAACAAGCAAGAATGTACAAGAAAACACATACTATTGTGTTGATTACAAGTCCCAATGATAACGACGGTATGTTGGGGCCCAAGACAATAAACACAAAGTCAGAAAACAATACAAGAAAACAAACAATTGCATAAATACGTAACTGGTGTACTAAAGCCAACCATGATCTCCCACAACTACATCTACGAAAGAGAGTAAAGGGAACGCGAAATAAATCACAAAGGCCCTATAGATATTTTTGGAGAGACCGTATCTCTTGGTTTCATTCCATGCTAGAGTTATTTCGATGATGAAACTCGTTCTTTAGTTGAGTTAATCAAAACTTCGAAAAGAGATCGACCGATCGAAGTTCAAAAACGCCATAGATCCTCTCAGGAATGCAGATGTCGAGCATCTACCAAGATCAAATCCTGAAACAAAAGAGAACTCGTAATAACAAGAACTAAACACAAGGATTAGACAAATGCGAAACTCTACACTGGTGTAGATCTACAAGGAATCAAGCAGAAACCCTAGATTTGACACTGATAATATCAAATCTACAAGGTTAATTGATAAGCAAAAAAAGTGCGGAAGAACAAGAGAAAAAAATACTCTAACCTTTGCGTAACAGACGACTGTGAGACAACGTCGTTCAGTCAGTAAACAAAACTTTGAGCAGTGAGCAACCTCTGCTCTGCTACCATGATGAAAATACACAAACCCATGATTTTTCCCAACTTCAATAGTTTCCTTATTGATAAGAAACCAGTTCGTTATACACGACACTTTACAACTTAATCCTCTATACAAGAATCCTAACTCTACTCTCAATACAAATCACTTAAAAGAATATTCATCAAGAACTAAGAACATCAAGTATGTATGAAACCCTAGTTCTACGGAAACCCTAATATCCGAAGAGAAAAAAACAAGAGCGCGTGAAAGAGTGTGTGTTTGTGTGCGCGCACATATGTAAACTGAATGAATGACGATCCACAACTCCGTTTCAACAATATATACTCGAGTTGCTTGTATGACCCATGGGTCAAGGATACGCGTGTCCAACATGTTAACATTCAATAAAATGATCCGCAACCTAGAAGAAATACAACAAAACACAAACAATCCTTTATAACAAAATATGTTTCAAAACAAGTATTACTGGTTGACACATTTAACCCTACAAACAAAATTAATAACAAACTAATACCTAAACAAATCTATACTAATAAATAAAACCCATTTTCTGTCACATGTCATGTCCTCATTGATTTGGACACATGACATTTTAATAGATTTTTAGAATTTATTTATTTCCACATGTAATTTTCTGATTTGTTCACATATCATAACTTATTTCGGTTATAATATTGAGAGAAATAAATGCTTCCTTGAAAAAAAATTGATATATTTATAATGTAATAAATGTCATAATTAATGAGAACTCTAAAATTGATATTGATATTAAATTTAATGTTTAAATATTGATATTAAATTTTTATTTTTAATAAACCCGTGTATTACACGGGCTTACACCTAGTAAATAATAAGATTGAATATGAAACGGTTTGTATTTTCAACACGAGAAATTAAATATCATCTTACCATTTGTTCCTATTTTTCCTCCTACCATATCAAATGTTGACATGTGTCACATTTAATTGGAAAAGTATGAACAAATGGTAGGATGATATTTAATTTCTCTTTCAACACATACACATCCTCAAATTCTATGATAATGTTATCCTTTTTTTTTTTCATAAATCGATTATTATATTTTTAAATTTATTACAACTAGATTATTATGTATAAGATAAGATGAGTTATTCTGTATATCTTAAGAAATCTTGTTTACTCTTTAAAACCTTAATATAGTAATATTTGTTAAGTCAAATACTCATAATTTATTCGTTTAATATTTGGATATGGTTAGCACCTGTTAGTTTAATGTTAGATTACGATAATGACCATAATAAAATACTTACATTTATGTATGTTGTTATGTGTATGTAAAGTGCCGTTCTAAAAAAATAATATACATATATATATATATATATATATATATATATATATATATATATATATATATATATATATATATATATATATATATATATATATATATAATCATTAGATAAAATTAATTAGCAAGCATATAAAGTATAAACAATATGTTGAATATGCATTATTATTAATCTTTTTTGTCTTATTTCTTTATGTATTTATACATAGATTCGAGGTGAAACTTAAATATAATGAAAATATATTTACTCAATCTGAATCATTAGCTTAAACGGATTAAAAACATATGAGAGTTGTTTTTAGAAGTTTTTATTAAAAAAATTAATATGAAATTTTTTTATGTATCATCCATAATAGGAGGGGGTTTTTTTTTTTTTCATTTTAATTTTAATATATATGTTTAGTAATTTCCTTTTTGTTATTATTGGTGTCTATCTTTTATTGGTAGAAAAAACAATAAGACACACCACATCATTAAAAAAGCTAAAAAAAAAACTTGTTAAGTAGCATTTTTTTTTTTTGAAAAATCTCTAATATTTAAAAACTCATTCATAAGTTTTTATCTTTTTGTTTTTCTAACAGCTTTTTGGCATTAAAAATCTATTGAAAACTTCTAAAAGGCTTTTATTGTGAATGTTGTAAACTGGAATAAACAAAAATATTTACGATCTTTTTGAAATAATTAGATAAATGAATGATATACTTAAAAATGAATGGTATCTATTTACCAAATACAAAATTAGCATCTAATGGTTTTTGATTAAACTCAAAGGTCAAGGACCTTAATACTTCCATATAAACCAACCCAAGTTGACAAATACTCCCCTCATACACAATATGAGCGAATCGCCGGACACCGGAGATTTGTACAGCACCGACAGCACCGGAAAACCGGAAGGAAGCCTTACCTATGTCCTCGGGCTCTCCTTTGCCATCATCATCCTCTTATTAACCCTCTCTTACGCTTCTTACAAGTGCAACCGCAGCAGACAATATCAATCACCACCAGTTGATGACGACAACGGCAACCACCTTTTCACAGTCTCTCGAGGTGTTGATGACGCCGTGCTCATGACTTTTCCGGTGTTTGTTTACTCTGAGCACGTGATGCCTCACAAGGTTGACTCTGCCGCCGATGCCAATGGATCCGGTTGTTCTATTTGTTTGGCGGATTATAAACCGACGGATGTTATCAGGTTGTTGCCGAAATGTGGTCACTTTTTTCATCGCAAGTGTATAGACACGTGGCTGAAGGTTCATCCTACTTGCCCGGTTTGCCGGAACTCGCCGTCGCCGGAAAAACTGTCGATTCAAATTCAACGGAGTTGACCGATCAAACAAATCCAATGCAATATATATGTGGCAAGTGAAATTGAATTTTTTGTTGTAATAATATTTCAAAAATGAATACATTCGGTATGGATGATTACGTACATTGAGTGGGTTGTACTAATGAGCTTGAATTTCACTCATAAATACATCAAGTGAATTGTTGAAGTATATCAGTAAGTCGGGCATAAAATTTTCCTCTTTTCTTTTATGCTTTGGAAGTAACTCGTAAATTTTCTTATACAGAGCCGCTGGATTCGAAATCCAGGCATATATATTCCCTTTTATTGTTCCGTTATTTACCCTTCATACGATGATCCTGAAATGAATATAATATTTACCTTCAATGATAAGGTTTACCATTCTTAAAGTACACAGAAATTCCCAAAATAAATTTGAAAATATATAAGTGTAATCTAGTAGTTTTCCCAAAATAAATTTGAAAATATTTAAGTGTAATTTAGTAATTTACCACCATCATCTGGTGGTTATAAGTTAGAATAAAAAATTCAAAATGAAATCTCAATGTAAAAATTAGGAAAAAGTAATTTAGATTATTTGAAAATTTTAATAGATCAACTAGTTTTATAAAAACAGCATGTTCCTTGTTGGTGGCCCTGGAATTCCCTTTAAATATTTTCTTAATATTTCCCGAAAATCTTTAAATTTTATTAAAAAATAATCTGTAATTCACCACTGAAACAATTAAGGTCATTGTTTTTATTTCAATTTTATGTTTTTCACCATTAGATCAAATTGTTGACATCATCTTTCCCAAATAGAATTCAAACATTGTTTTTTTTTTTTTTACAATAATTACTCGGCTCCATAACCTATCTGTGAGAACAAGAACGATCTAATGCGCAGGAACAAGGTTTGAAAACTCAAACCTTGAGTTAATATTTTAAGATCAATATCTACTTGCTAATCAAAGTTCCAGTCAAGTCTGGATAGACCAGTCAAGTCTGAGTTAATGTATTCAACAAATGATCAAGCCATTTAATGAAGAGAGAAGATAATGATCAAAGTTAAGTTAATAAATGAAGAATAAAAAGAATGTTTGAAAGAATATTTAGAAAGATGAAGTAACTTGGATATTGCTAAAATGAGTGAAAATTGATTCGTCGTTGATTTAACATTGAAATCTCCTATAAATAGGAGTACATGAAACATGGTACTAACCAATTACAATTAAAGGACTAGATAAAAGAGTTACATCTGACACTCTGAATATCCGTGTTTGACAAATAAAGCTAAGTCTCATGACAAGTTAAATCAAACAAAAGACAAATACAATTAATGTAAAGAGTCAAAGCCTAGATTCCGGATCAGCAAACATCCCGGACATAAAGTACATTCCGGAATGCCTTCACTTCCAATCGCCACACCACTAACATATCTTCAAGTCCGGACATAAACAGATTCCAGAACAATCTTCACTACGGAACACCATCTGACTTCGAAATGAAATTGGGACTTAGGATTGCTAGAAGTTCACTTTCAGATTCCAACAATCTCCCCCTAAGTGAACTTAGCAATCAAGTTAGCTTAGATAGCTTCTTCCTTGATCAATGTGTAGGCTCTGAACAACCATTCTTGCACTTCGATGTACTAGGTCAGCTGACTTACAAAATTTGCCTCGACTTGTTCCGGAGCTTCAGACATGGATGCACACCTGATGAACTTTTGAAGGGATTTGGTAGGAACCAGGTGTTTGTCAAGGACTCTGAAAAAGTCCTTATTGTTTGTCTTTTTTTTATGTAGACAAACCCTAGAACGGTTCATCAATTGGACAATCCGCAAGCAGTTCAACTTCAGGAAGCACAAAGTCGATTTTTGCAACAAAGTCTTCAGTTCCGTATAAGTGAGTCAACTAATAATCGCGTCTGCAAAATTTTGCGACATAGTCTTTGAGGAAACTCAGAGCAGCATGGTAAGCTCCCATACTGATATCTTCGTTTTGGATTTCTCAAAAGTGAGCGGCTAATGTAAGAATGTCATTCAGATTTATCGATGGGAAGTCAACATCAGTGATGGTGCGGTAGGCTGGTTTGTTTCAGATGATGTGATATCGGAACAATGGGCAATTAAGCTCGAATTTCACCAGGATCTTTCTTGCAAACCCATGAATCTTGGTAATTCTCTTCCTGTTCCACACTTCCTTTAGAGTTTGTGCATTCTTGGAGTAGAATGTTTTAAGCCTTTCTCACTCAGTCCGGATGATCATCTCCGGATTGTCGTTAGGGTGAAGAGGAGCGAACTTGATGTAAAACTTGTTATAGGGAGAGAGAGGAAGATCGAGCTGTTCGAAATCATCCATCGGAACATCATAATACATGAAATGAATGATTTCAAGATCACGGAGGATGTCTTCATGTCATAGAGGGGATATTCCACGCATCGGGTCAAGATTATCCTTGAGAGCTTGGATCCGGATGTTGTCCTCTAAAGCTTTGTTGATATCCTCCCGAGACCATCCAAATTTTTGCTTAGGCGGAGGTCCAGAGTGGAAGGCTTGATGTTCAGTTGTAATGGGATTTTTGCCTTCGTCATTTTTATGGCGGAGATGACATGCGCCATGTTTTCATCTATCACAAATTCTGGAGTGGACGTCGAAAGAGGTTCTTCTGGATCATAAGAGATTACCCGCAGTATTCTTGAGTAGACTCATGTGATCTTCGATACGGTCAAGGAGGGTATCATGGATATTCTGGATGAGCACTTGGGCACTTTACGTTCTGAGATGGTGGCGATGATGGGAGCTCTCACTTTGACTTTCCGTGAGTTCCGGGCATGTGGGGCTCTGGAGTTCTTCGGGAAGAAGGGCCTGATTGCGAGCAAGCGTTGGCTAGATGATGTCAAGAACGCCTTATGTAGTAGTTGTTGCAACGAGGGGGAAAATTTTAGACTTGCATCATGTCTTCTGAAAGACAAAGCTCGAGACTGGTGGGAGGAGGTTGGACACGCCTTATGAGGCAAAGAGGTTGAGTCGATGACCTAGGAGGATTTCATGACGAGGTTTCAGGCTAAGTTTGCACTGGTGATTGAGGTCCAACAGTGGGCGATAGAGTTTCAGGACCTTCGCCAGACTAATGAGACGGTGACATAGATCATTGTTATGTTCCGAGAGAGGGTGTTACTTGTTCCACAGTATGTGTCAGACAAGGAGATAAAGAAGGCGAGCTATCATGAGATGTTGACGAGTAATATCATATAATTTGTAAGCAGATCCAGTTGCAAGACACTGCATGATATGGTGGTGCGGTCCAGGGAGAGGGAGATTGACTTGGAGATGGAGAAGAAGAGGAAGTCGGATTAGGTTCAGAGTTCTGAGGGTTAGGAAAGAGGCCCAAGGTTTTTTACTCGAGGTCAAGGGGCCAGCAGGGCCGAGGCCGCTGCGACAAGTGCAACAAGACGCACGGTGGGGACTACAGGGCGGGTGGTTCTGGTTGCTTCAAGTGCGGTAGTACGGGTCACTTCAGCAGGGATTACATTGCCACCACCACCACCTAGGTATCTTGATATGATTTGCTTCCATTGCAATCAGAATGACCATAATAAGGCCAATTGCCCCAGTTTAACAGCGAGAGGACTAGTTGTAGCACCCGCTCCGGCGACGCTATGGATTACTAATTGTCGTCAGGGCAAGGTGGAGGCGTCTTTTGTGTGGAGTAAGGCATTTCAGTTGACACCCAATGAGGCTTGTGTGGCACCAGATGTGGTGACGGGTATGTATCTTATCCTTATCTTTTATTTATGCTGATTTTTCCTGTTTATATCTGTGTTTTGTTTTATGGTTGTTCCTCGTGAACGATATCTTTGTATTGGTCTTGTTAAATTGGGGGGGGGGGGGGTACCCAATCCTTTGTATCTTTTATTCTCAGCAAGAGGTTTGCCGATGCTCCGAGGGAGTTGGATTTTCTATTAGAGGTTGAGATTGCTGATGATTGTCCTGTGCGGGCATCGAAGTTCCATCAGGGATGTATATTGGAGTTTTTTAGTGAACGGTACCTGATTGACTTGGTTCATATCCTCTGTGTGAGAGCAAGGTAATTGTAGGGATGGATTGGTTGAGCCCTAATAGGGAAATGATTGATTGCGAGCATCAGTTGGTACATATTCAGACCCCAAGTGGGGGAGAGTCAGTAATCCAGGGAGAGAGTGTTCAACGTGGGTCGACTTTATGTTCAGCAGGTAGGGCAATACGCTACCTTCAGTAGGATTGTTCCTAATTTGTTGCCTATGTGATGGATACCCGTGAGAAGGGTGAGGCGACTATGGACAATGTAATGATTGTTCGGGAGTACCAGATGTGTTTCCTGAGGATTTTCCTGGTGTGCCTCGGGAGAGGCAGGTGGAGTTTTCGATTGACTTGGTTCCTGTTGCGGCTCTGATAGCCAAAGCACCTTATCAGTTAACAACTCCAAAGATGCAAGAGTTATCTACAGAGTTGTAGAAGATATTAGACAAAGGATTTATTTGGTCGAGTAGTTCACCATGGGGAGCGCCGATCTTGTTTGTAGAGAAAAAGGATGGGTTACCTTCGATATGGAGTTGAATGAAGAACCGTTACCCACTCCCGAGGATTGACGATTTATTTGACCAACTCCAGGGTGCATCTTGGTTCTCTGAGATTGATTTGAGTTCAGGTTATCATCAGATGAGGGTCAGAGAGGATGATATGTAGAAGACGACCTTCCTCACCTCCGGAGTCGTTATGCTCATTACGAGTTCGTGGTGATTCCCTTCAGACTCACCAATGCTCTAGCCGCATTCATGGATCTCATGAATTGTATATGTAGGCCTATGCTTGATCGGTCTGTGATTGTGTTTATTGATGACATCCTGGTCTATTCCATGACCATGAGCAGCATGAGGAACATCTTAGAGAGGTATTGGAGACTCTGAGGAGGGAGAGATTGTATGAGAAATTTTCTAAGTGTGGGTATTGGTTGTGAGAGGTATAGTTTTTGGAACACCTTGTCAACCAAAATAGTATTCCGGTCGATCCGACCAAGGTTGACGCGGTGATGAGGTGGGAGGTTCCGAGGCCTTCATCTGAGATTCGACATTTCCTTGGATTGACGGGTTATTATCGGAGATTGATTCAGGATTTCTCCAAGATATCAGTTCCCTTGACTATATTGACAAAGAAGACTGTCCCTTTTTTTGGGGGCCCTGAGCATCAGACAACTTTAGAGATTCTGAGGCAAAGATTGTGTGAGGCGCTAATTTTGACCCTGCTAGAGGGCGTTGAGGATTTTGTGGTGTACGATGATACATCAATCATAGGTTTGGGTGCAGTGCTGATGCAGCGCGATCATGTGATCGCTTAAGCCTCGAGGCAGCTAAAGCCTCGTGAGACAAGTTATCCTACGCATGATTTAGAGTTGGGGGTAGTGGTTTTTGCTCTTAAGATTTGGCGGCATTACCTCTATGGGATTCATTGTACTATTTACATGGACCACAAGAGTCTGGGGTATCTGATAGATCAACCAAGTCTGAACATGAGGTAGCGTTGGTGGTTGGATGTGGTGAAGGATTATGATTGCGAGATCCTTTACCACCTGGGAAAGGCCAACATGGTAGCCGATGCTCTTAGCCGCAAGGCAGTTGCAGCCCTGATCAGGGATGTGTGTTTGAGGATGAAAATGATCACCCCACTCTTAGAGCAGATTTGATTGGCTCAGGTTGAGGATATGAAGGAAGAGCACTACAAGAGTGAGTGTATAGTAGGTCAGGTGGCTTCCTTTTATTTTGATAGCCAAGGGTTATTGACCCATCATAGGAGGGTGTGGGTTCCATATTGGGTCGTGCGCGTCAAGTGTTGATGTAAGAGGGGCACAAATCGAGGTTTTCTATTCATCTTGGAGCGATAAAGATGTATAGAGATCTATATGCGAGGAAAACCCTAATTCCGGGAGTTGTATCCTATATAAAGGGTATTATGTCCCTCCCTCAGCCCCCATATCATCCTAGAGAACCTGTAAACCCTAGATTTCGTGTGAGCTTCCATCATTTGAGAGAAATAGCTTTGGAGGAAGGAAATTTTGGAAAGGAACTTGAAGATCAAGAAGGTTGCTTCAAAGGAGAGGTGTATATCTGAGATCTACTTCAGTTTGTGTTCATCTTGGAGGTACTAAGCTGCCATTTTCCCTTCTTTGCATCTAGATCTATTTTTGTTATGAGATTTAGAGGTTTTATGGTTGATTGAGACCCTATTCGAGTTTAGGGGCTTAGATATGTTGTTGCCACTTCAGATCTAGTGTTAGGATGGTCCACTATGTCATAAAGCATCAGAAGATGAGTAGTTGGTGAAGCCCTTTTGTCCTTAAACCAAACCCTAGTATGTTTTGAGCCTAGATATCTTTAGTTATACGTAAAGTTTGCAACTTTAAGTGGGGATTGAGATTTGGAAGTATGGATCTATGGTTTGGAGTCCCTGCATGACTCAAAAGTCCTTTGCATGTTTGGAGATCTGAATGGACTCGGCGAGTCCTTTGAGTGGACTCGGCGAGTAGCATGAAGACGAGGAGGAACTCGACGAGCGGGATGAACAGCTCGTCGAGTCAGATGATGTTGGGCAGGAACTCGGCGAGTTGGATGAACAACTCGACGAGTCTGTTGAAGGTTGTCTTGGACTCGGCGATTCAGGTCGCGAAACCCCAAACCCTTCGAGTTGACACTCGAATCAGTGAGTCGAATGGAGACTCGGTGAGTTGGACAGGTCAGGACTCGGTAATCAGTAGACTCGGCGAGTCATGGACTGACTCGGCGAGTCGAGTCGCAAAGAGAAGGACTCTGAACATATGAACTCGGTGAGTCAATAGGGTGACTTGGCGAGTAGGGTTGACCTGGAAGGTTGACTTTGACCAGGACTTTGACTTTGACCAGAGTTGACTTGGTTGTCTTTCGGGGGTCAGTTAGACTCAGTGTTGCTTTGACATTGGTAGCTCGGGGAGCGAGTGGAGCAGGAGTTCAGAGAGTTGTCGGTCAGCAGCCAGAGGATTATCAGCAGAGTTCAGCAGTGCGAGGTGAGTCTCCTCACTGTATGTATGGGTTTAAGGCACCAATGTCGGCCCATTTAGAATATGCATGAAAGACTAGGGGCGGCTCCTGGCACACAATATGTTATTATGTATGGTTGGAAGACCCGGGGGTTAGCCCTAGGCAATATGCATGAAAGACCAGGAGGTGGCTCCTTGTGACATCCCCAAAATCACGGCCAGAAAATACCGATTTGTTTATGCTTTGTTTTTAAAATCAGAGTAGTCATTTAAAGAAAACTGTTGCGGAATTTGTTCCCAAAAACAAAAATATGATAACCATTTATCCAAACATTTCTCAAAGAGAATGTATTTTCATTAAATAATAAAACCTTGGGATGTCATGTTCGATACAGACCAAAAGCATAAACAATATAAAATAGACCTTACGATAGTTATTTATAACTACTGATCTATAATCCAAAATCTCTCGTCAAGTCCGCCAACTTATACCCTTGTGCCATTACCTGTAATGAAAAGAAAACTGAGTGGGTCAGGCTTGGGAGCCTGGTGAGCATATAGGGTTTTCAACCCACAATAATATAATTATTATATGTAATCAGCAAACAATCAACCCAATTACCCATCCCCATTATCTTCTTAAGGTTTCACCCAAAGAACCAACTATCCTTCATTCATTTATTCGTAAGGAATTGGCACGAATTCCATTGCTGCCAAAGTTTATTTATCAAGTACAAAATCCATAGTTATCAGGCGCTAACTCCATAGTCACCAAGGTTCACTTAACAAGCGCTAACTCCATAGTCGCCAAGGTTTACTCAACAAGCGCTAACTCCATAGTCGCCAAGGTTTACTCAACAAGCGCTAACTCCATAGTCGCCAAGGTTCATCAAATAGGCACGAAGTCACATCGTCGCCAAGGTTTATACAATAGGCGCTAACTCCATAGTCACCAACTATCCTATCTACCCAAGTTCTACCCAACATTTTCGTAGATATAAATACTTACACAGTTTAAATCATTTAACACTTGTATAAAACATCAACTCCACGCCCATCTCAAATAGACAAATAATGCATAAACACATAGCACGTATTTCATAGCAAATACTTCATATTTATGTGTTAGAAGAAAGTAACTACACCCTCACACATATAAACAACAATATACTTAATACACTCAAACCATACTTGTATTATTATCGTGTTTATGAAAGGTAGTATACACTCACTTGATCAGAAAATGATCCGACAACACTACGGCTTGCAGAAGTAGTATTCTTCGGTAGATCTGGAAGATCTCCACAAAAATCGAACTTCTCGCGGGCAGAGCTTCGGCTCGGGAACCGCACTTCTCGGGATCTTCGGGATCTCGGGACTTGCTTCGGGGCTCGAGAATAATACCGGGGCTTCGGGGTATTTCTGGCACGTAAATCGATGCAAAACGGGAGAGAGAAGAGGGAAAATGAACAAAAGAACCGGCTGCCCTCGCATCCTATTTATAGGAGGCTGGAGCCTCGGAGTACGCGGGACGTACGCGTCCGAATTCGTTACTGTATGCATCATCCGAAGAACTCGAGTGCGAAGGTCGTCATGCTTCGCTGTACGCGGGGCGTACTTCGGATGAGTCCGATGACTCGCCTTCGGATAATATCGGGATTTAATAATTAAATTTAATTATTAATTCATTAGTAAACTTCGAAAATTCATATCTTCTTCATACGAACTCCGTTTTCGACGTTCTTTATATCCACGCGTAGGTGAGACTACACTCTATGACTTTTGTTTAGACTCCGTCGGCTAATTTTGACTTTTATTTTTATTATTTATTTTTAATAGGTCGGGACAGAAAATTTCGTTATAAATTCATAACTTCTTCGTCTGACGTCCGTTTTCGCCTAACTTTTTATCACTTCGATACCAACAACGAGATCTTCGATTCTCATTTAGATTGCTAAGGCTAAATATCGCTCTAATGTAAATTCACTTTTTACGTCGCGCTGTGTTGTGCCGGTTCTGTCGCGAAACTTCAACAGGTCATAACTTCTTTGTTATAACTCGGATTTTGGCGTTCTTTATATGCACGGAAACCTTGTAACATATACTACAACTTAGTTAGGATTATTCATCCTAAATAATCTTCTATCAAAAAGTAATTTTTGACGCTTATTGTCTCTAAATTGACTAACCCTGATCTACGGGCGTTACAATTATCTCCCCCTTAGGATGATTACGTCCCGGAATCATCAACGAAATAGGATTTGTATATTGACTCCATAAGTTATCTCTCCATTCTAAGTAATAACCTTGATGGGTCGTGTCCCGATGACCTCTCATCGTAGTCGGACTCAATTGATATGACCCCTAGGGTCGGAATAGCAACTATCTTACTAGACATTACTGAAACAATGGTAATGACATACTTGAATAAAACGAAATCAATTACTAGCTTCTTGATAACCTTGTGACTTCCCCTGATCCAAGCGTGAGAGTCCTGTGCTTCCGGTAGTATAGATCTCTACTACCATTCACACCTACTCATACTCGTCCCAAGTATTGTCTCGCAGTTAACCAAGTCACCATACATAAATCATATAATCATTCAACACATCAGGTAACAAAACCAGGGTTTATATTAATTCTTGAAACTATTACACAAAAGTTCAAGTTCACCCTATACTATGCCTCTAACAGGCTATGCTTCCTGATACAGACTTTATATAATAATATGAAGCTTTCATCTTTTAATCCTCCCATCCTTTTCTGCTTCTTTGAGGAACATGTTGAATGCCCTTGGTTGTGGAGGTGTGTCTTTCTTTGGGCAGTCTTTAGAAATATGCCCTTCTTCGTTACACCTATAGCACACCTTCTTAATGGGTGCGCACTTGTTGGCGTAGTGCCCTGTCTTCCCACATTTGTAGCAAGTCATCTCCTCGCTACATTTCCCGAAGTGTTTCTTCTTACACTTCTCACACCACTTAGCTTCATCTCTTCCCCCTTATTTTGAGAATTTGCTTTCTTTGTCGATTATTGAAGATCCTTCACGCTTCCTTTTCTCTCTAACTTCAGCTCTTTCCAGACCCTTTTCTTTTATTTGGGTCTCAACATTCTTGGCTGCCCAGATGGCGGCTTTCAGAGTGGTTGCTTGCTTGACTATCGGACCAAAGTCCGCTGGTAATCCATTGGCAAACTTGTTGACCTTGGAAGGTTTAGTTGGAATTAGGTATGGAATAAGCTTCATCTTCTCCGTAAAGCTCGTAGCGTATTCAGTGACGCTCAATTTTCCTTTCTTCAGATTCTGGAACTCATTGTTGATTTCCAGAAGATCTTGCTCAGAGCAGTATTGCATTTTCAGTTGCACCACGAACTCTTCCCAAGACATCTTGCTAGCTTCCCCCTTGGGCATCGAATCGGCCAGTAACTTCCACCAGCTTAGTACTCCAGATTTTAACAGAGGGATTGCAAGAGCGGTCTTCTGTCTGTTACTACACTCGCAACTTTCAAAATTGTCTCCATTTCGGAGATCCGGTCCATGACTTGCACCGGTGTTGGGCTCCCAGAAAGACATGGTGGTTTGGATGCCATGAAATCCTTGTACTTGCATCCACGTCCGGCATTTCCTCCATCCTGGTTGTTTTGGCGAACTATTGGTGGGTTGGCTTGACCAACGGTCCCACTGTAGTTTCCTCCTTCAGACTGCCCTCCATTTACTTCGGGCTCTTCAACTTGAATTGACAATTCTTCGCGATTCTGCCTGATCAGACGCCTGGTTTCTTCCATCTGATTATTCAACATTGCCTGGATCATCACTTGAACTCCGGCCATTGTCATTGGTTCAGGCGCTGCTGCTACAACATGTATTTGTTCAATCACTGGCATTTGATTCCTGTTTTCCTCGGCATTTCCAACTCCACTCCTCGTTCTCACCATTTTTGATCTATACACCGAATAAGGTGAAATTAGATCCTTATTCACGATAGATATTTACATGCTAGTTCTAATATCGTAGACGCACGCTTAGAATCCTAAACACATAAGGTTTCCAGATCCGGTCGGCAACAGACCATAAATCCGAACAATTAACATCATATATGGCAAACATATAACAATTAACACATAATAGTATTTTAGGCAATTTTCCTAAAATAAACTAGTGAATATGTCAATTTAGGTGTACTACCTAAAATATAATGGACACACTCAACTCACAACCATTGCTTAGCATTCTAAGTTTAAGTCTAGAAATAAATCCATATTCCTAGTTCGCTTAAACTAATGCTCTGATACCAACTGTGACATCCCCAAAATCACGGCCAGAAAAGACCGATTTGTTTATGTTTTGTTTTTAAAATCAGAGTAATCGTTTAAAGAAAATTGTTGCGGAATTTGTTCCCAAAAACAAAAATATGATAACCATTTATCCAAACATTTCTCAAAGAAAATGTATTTTCATTAAATAATAAAACCTTGGGATGTCATGTTCGATACAGACCAAAAGCATAAACAATATAAAATAGACCTTACGATAGTTATTTATAACTACTGCTCTATAATCCAAAATCTCTCGTCAAGTCCGCCAACTTATACCCTTGTGCCATTATCTGTAATGAAAAGAAAACTGAGTGGGTCAGGCTTGGGAGCCTGGTGAGCATATAGGGTTTTCAACCCACAATAATATAATTATTATATGTAATCAGCAAACAATCAACCCAATTACCCATCCCCATTATCTTCTTAAGGTTTCACCCAAAGAACCAACTATCCTTCATTCATTTATTCGTAAGGAATTGGCACGAATTCCATTGCTGCCAAAGTTTATTTATCAAGTACTAAATCCATAGTTATCAGGCGCTAACTCCATAGTCACCAAGGTTCACTTAACAAGCGCTAACTCCATAGTCGCCAAGGTTTACTCAACAAGCGCTAACTCCATAGTCGCCAAGGTTTACTCAACAAGCGCTAACTCCATAGTCGCCAAGGTTCATCAAATAGGCACGAAGTCACATCGTCGCCAAGGTTTATACAATAGGCGCTAACTCCATAGTCACCAACTATCCTATCTACCCAAGTTCTACCCAACATTTTCGTAGATATAAATACTTACACAGTTTAAATCATTTAACACTTGTATAAAACATCAACTCCACGCCCATCTCAAATAGACAAATAATGCATAAACACATAGCACGTATTTCATAGCAAATACTTCATATTTATGTGTTAGAAGAAAGTAACTACACCCTCACACATATAAACAACAATATACTTAATACACTCAAACCATACTTGTATTATTATCGTGTTTATGAAAGGTAGTATACACTCACTTGATCAGAAGATGATCCGACAACACTACGGCTTGCAGAAGTAGTATTCTTCGGTAGATCTGGAAGATCTCCACAAAAATCGAACTTCTCGCGGGCAGAGCTTCGGCTCGGGAACCGCACTTCTCGGGATCTTCGGGATCTCGGGACTTGCTTCGGGGCTCGAGAAGAATACCGGGGCTTCGGGGTATTTCTGGCACGTAAATCGATGCAAAACGGGAGAGAGAAGAGGGAAAATGAACAAAAGAACCGGCTGCCCTCGCATCCTATTTATAGGAGGTTGGAGCCTCGGAGTACGCGGGGCGTACGCGTCCGAATTCGTCACTGTATGCATCATTCGAAGAACTCGAGTGCGAAGGTCGTCATGCTTCACTATACGCGGGGCGTACTTCGGATGAGTCCGATGACTCACCTTCGGATAATACCGGGATTTAATAATTAAATTTAATTATTAATTCATTAATAAACTTCGAAAATTCATATCTTTTTCATACGAACTCCGTTTTCGACGTTCTTTATATCCACGCGTAGGTGAGACTACACTCTATGACTTTCGTTTAGACTCCGTCGGCTAATTTTGACTTTTATTTTTATTATTTATTTTTAATAGGTCGGGACAGAAAATTTCGTTATAAATTCATAACTTCTTTGTCTGACGTCCGTTTTCGCCTAACTTTTTATCACTTCGATACCAACAACGAGATCTTCGATTCTCATTTAGATTGCTAAGGCTAAATATCGCTCTAACGTAAATTCACTTTTTACGTCGCGCTGTGTTGTGCCGGTTCTGTCGCGAAACTTCGACAGGTCATAACTTCTTTGTTATAACTCGGATTTTGGCGTTCTTTATATGCACGGAAACCTTGTAACATATACTACAACTTAGTTAGGATTATTCATCCTAAATAATCTTCTATCAAAAAGTCATTTTTGATGCTTATTGTCTCTAAATTGACTAGCCCTGATCTACGGGCATTACACTCCTGGTGCATTGTATGCTATTATATATGAAAGACTAGGAGGTGGCTTCTGGCACACTGTATGCTGTTTAGCAAAGTAGAGTAGTATGTACGGTTGTCTTTGTGATACTTGCATGAAAGACCAGGGGGTGGCCCTTGGCACATGTCTGTAAGACCAGGGGGTGGCCCTTGACACTTGTCTGTAAGACCCAGGGAGCGGCCCAGGCTTGACCAGGAAGACCACGCGCGGCCCGTGGCATAATGGAAAGACTATGTTTGGCACATAGCACCTTACTTGATTATGGATAAGTCGGTTATGTATGGTTCTTGGCTATGAATGGTTTGTATGGTATGTGGTATCTGGGGAACTCACTAAGCTTCGTGCTTACAGTTTTCAGTTTTGGTTTCAGGTACTTCCAGTAGCAGAGGGGAGAGCTCGGGGTGATCGCATGGCACACACCATAGACTAGACATCCTGGGAATGTTTTACTCTGATAATGAACATGTGTTTTGGGAATTAATACTCTGATTATGTTTTGGATTGACGATTTTGCTCTAAGTAATGTTTTATTAAAAGAAATTTTTAGTCTTGAATTTTGGGTCGTTACACGTAGAGTGGATTCGATATGGATCACCGTGGATCGATTGACCAAGAGCGCACATTTCATTCCGATCCAGGAGAATATTTCGGCAGAGAAGTTGGCCGATATCTACATTCGAGAGGTGGTGACACGACATAGGGTGCCGATTTCAGTGGTCTTGGATAGGGATGTTCGATTTACTTCTAGGTTTTGGAAGAGATTCCACAAGGATTTGAGTACTCGACTGCATTTCAGCACGACTTTCTACCGGCAGACTGATGGTCAAAGTGAGCGAACTATCCAGACGCTCGAAGATATGTTGTGGCATGTGTTCTGGATTTTGGCGGTAGTTGGGATACGTATCTTCCAATGGCAGAATTTTCATATAAAAATAGTTATCACGCCAACATTAATCGACCTCCTTTTAAGATGCTCTACGGGAGGAAGTATAGGACCCTGATATGCTGGAGTGAGGTCGGTCAACGAGTTATGGGGAGTACGGAGGTGGTACTCAAGACAACGTAATTGATTCAGCAGGTTCCCAACAGACTTCAGACAACACATAATCGATAGAAGAGTTGTGCAGATAGGATACAGTCAGACTTGGAGTTCTAAGTTGGGGACATGGTACTCCTGAATGTGTCACCTTGGCAAGGTGTCATCCAATTTAAGAAGCGGGGTAAGCTAGGCCATAGGTATATTGTTCCATTCAGGGTGATAGCCCGGGTGTGCATGGTTGCATATCGTTTGGAGTTGCCCGAGGAGCTTAATCAGATTCACAACACTTTTCATGTCTCTCAGCTGCGGAAGTGTTTGGTTGATGATTCCGCAGTGGTTCCATTGGAGGACATTAAGATGGATGATCGCCTGAATTATATAGAGAGACCAGTGGCGATCCTTGATAGGAGGATGAAGACCTCGTGAAACAAGGTGGCAAGGTGGTGGATATCGTGAAGGTGCAGTGGCAACACTGAAAGGGTCTAGAGTTGATGTGGGATCCTAAGGAAGAGATGAGGGAGCATTACCCGAAATTTTTTGTGGAAACGGACTTCAAGGACGAAGTCTAATTCAAGTGCGGAAAAGTTGTAACACTCGGTTCTAAGGTAATTATTATTTCAAACCTTGTTTTAATTTATGTGAAAATTTGTTCCCAAGGGGGAGAAAGTGTAACTTTTTTTTGGGGGGGGGGGGGGGGGGGTTGTACATTGGGCGTACGCTGTCTAGGGACAAACCCTAATTTTTAGGGTTTGGACCCTATTTAAGCATCATTATAGACTCAAGACTGTCACACCCCCAAACCAGAACAACAGAAATGTTCGGGGGCGGAGGACGTCATGCTCAGTATCATAACCATAGTGAAGAAAGTAAACACAACCATCATAAATATAATTTAAAAGGTTACATCATTGCAAAAGTACATGTTTCTAGATAAATTACATATGATGTCAAAATAGTTCAAAAGGAATCTACGCCTTAGCGTCTTGCCTTCAAAAGTCTTGTGGTAACCTGTATTACTGATTACCTGAGAATACAAGTTGTTTTTGAAAGAGTATCAGCATAAAAGCTGGTGAGTTCATAGTCAATTTATGAATGAAAAATGAATGTTGTTCCTTAAAGTTTGTTACAAGTTTGTTTCCAGAAAATCCAATATTTTCTAAAAGGTTTAGTGTAGTCTTAACTGAACCAAGACTTAGTATATGTAAGTAAATCATCATACTTATATGTGGTTTTATATTTAAATAAAACTCATTTTCGTGAAATCCTTAAATTCTCGTGAACGGTGTGTTTGTTAATTTCCCATGTGAGTTGTTATAACCATACTATGACTCGAAGACCTCGTACTCGACGTTCTTCAAGCGTCGGAATTTTATGACACTTGTCACCCCATACCTATTGGTCTAGCTATTGCAAGTAGCTCAGGTGCGGCTTGTCAAACCCAATATAGATCTATACACAACTATCATGCTCTCCCTACAAGAGATTCTGGCTATAACTACAAGACTTTTCTGTTGTACTAAAGAGTACTCCTAAGATGAATGTCTCACAAATTAATTCATTAACATGTTCACGTAGTTTGTACTAAAATACTCGCTTTGTAAATCGATAGTATTACTACTTCTTTGTTAAATGAGGTGTCCAAACTATACCTATTATAGTTTTATCAAAATGTTTTATGTTGTAAATAAAACCTTGTTATGAGTGACCTTGTATTCCAATAAAATGACATTGAAAATGCTAAGTATAAAATCTTACACACCTTGCTCAGCATGTTACAAGGTGTGAATAACTCTTAAACTTGTTTTGACAATTTTACTCTTAACTGCCACTGTTTTATATTATTTATAGAAAAAATCATCGTAAGTCAAAAACTAAATCCGCAAACTCGGAGAGTTTGGAAAAAGAGTCTAATATATTCACAAATTTTCTTATAATTTTTGGTGGTCTCAAACCAGTGGGAAAATGTTCCTTTTCACAACCCGGTTCGATTTCGTTGCTGCAGAGATAGACAGTTTCGTAAAAATCACCAAAAATTGTAGAAATATCGTATGGAGATGTGCAAGTAGTCATTTTAAAGGTATAAACCTGAAATATTTTCATATTGAACAGTTTTGAAAAAATATTAAGTTCAAGTTGGGTAAAACAGTTCGTGAACAGGTTACAACTTTTCTGTTGTAAGCTGTCAAGTTAAGTTTCAAATATGTTTTGGTGTTTTAACTTGTATTCCCCCCTGAAAACTAAAGAAGACTAGAAAATGTAGGGGTATGAACTCACCTTGAATGATTCTTGGAAGAGTGGAAGGTCGAAGACGAGGAGTATCAAGTCAAGAACACTTGATGAACACGTGAGAGTTTGGATGATCCAAAAAGTGCAGTAGCAACTCAAGAACACTTGCACAAGGTGGTGGAAAGTAGAGAGAAATAAGCTTTCTTAAGGTGATATGAGAAGTGTGTATGTTTGAAATGAGCAAGTCAATCAAAAAATACTCCATGGATTTCTTTATATAGAAGGTTGCTGGAGCAACTTGTGAGTTTGAAGTGATGTGTGAATTGGTTTGTGTGATGTGGATAAGGTGATAAGTGAGAGGGTGACACACGGAAGGCAAGTGGGCACACTTGACCCACTTGTGGGGTAAATATCCTCTTAATATAAAATAATGATTTTTAATTAATAAATCCTTGAGAAATAAATAAAATATGAGTTTTGGGGGTTAAAAATGGTAAAAATATGAATTTGGTGAAAAAATCCCGTAAAAACGTCAAAAATGGGTTTAACAGGCGAAAGTAGTCAAAATCAGCTTTAGGGACCGAACTTGCGAGGTTCGGCTCTAAGAAGCTAAGAACCAAGAGAAGGGAAGAAGAAGGATCGAAGGTGCGAGAGGGGAAGGAGGGACCGAAGTTTGGTTTCGGCTGCTAACTACGAGGCTCGGTCCGAGAGGCTTCTGACAGGTTCGGTTCTGACAGGAGGTTTTGCTCCTAAGAGGTTCGGCTCCTAAGAGGAGTTTCGGTCCTAATGAGCTATTTTTCGATATAACTCACCGATTCGAGCGGTTTTTGGTCAATTTAAGGGTCGGGATGACTCGAGTGACTATAAAAAGTTTGAGAGAGATTGGGAGAGATTTGAGAGAGATTCACTTTTAGCCATTTTCATCGAATAATCTTGCAATGCAAGGTCCGTGGACCCCGTTATACTTCGTTTATGATTATTTTAAGTCCCCAAGAGGGTTCATAGTTGTGTTTTGATGCGTTTAACTCCCTTCTTAGGGTTTCACATTGATAAACACATAGATTTACCAAGACACTCGAATTCTTGACATACAAATGTACGTTTTCATAGAATAACTTTTAATCATACAAGTATCATACAAGATTGACCGGTTTGACTTGTTGACTTGACTTTAACTTGTTGAATTTGAATTTGACTTGTTGACTTTGATTTTGACTTGAATTTGATGATTTTCACAAAGACCTTTCCCCTCATGAGCCTCCTTCCCTCTAAAGATACCACACAAAACCCTAGCCATCTTTGGCGCATTCTTGGTGGTGGTGAATTGTTGGAGTTGGAGCCTCAAGATCCAGAGCTATCTTCTTCATTGCAAGCTTCTGGAGCTAAAAAGTTCTTACCTTGATGATTCCTTTGTTGAGATCTCATTTATGGGTAGATTTACGAGCTATTGGTCCCATGACCTTGGTTCTTGGGAGTATGGGTTACTCCAGAACCTTAGAGTGACATTTATTAGTATATCTTAGGTCCTTAAAGCATAAAAATCGAGTCTTGATGGTTTTGTTTCAACCTAACGGAGTTGGTATCATTTCTTATATCTACACCAAATCATGTGTAGTTTGGAGCAATATACTACATAGATCTCTACATTCATTGTCATTGCCATAAACTAGAAACTGACACTTGATAAAATTCCTTCTATAAACTTATTTTATAACATAATGGAATGATACTCCTTATCTGAAATCTAATAAACACAATACAAAACCAAATAACCTTCAAATAACGCAAATTTACCACTCCAGCCTAACCATACCATGACATCCTCTAATTTCCAGAAACAAAAAGAACTTTCTTTACGCTTTAAAAACCATGATACTTCATTTGTGGAAAATCTCAGTATATAAAAATCTTTTGAGAACAAGATTGCCTTAAATAAAATCCTAAGCATATCATAATCAATACAGATACATAAGTTATAGCGTAAAGACCTAATGGTCCTGAACAACATTTCATGCTTTCTTTTAATCGCTCAACATCCTAATCAAGATATAGTGAAAGACTACTAATTTCTGAAAAACATACCCTAAATTTCTTATTCTCCTCCATAATAACGCATAACTACTGTTCTTTGATCCCTAGCAATTGACATCTATTGACATATGTGAAAGGCATAATTGATTGGAGCATTTTTTCGAACACATGGAAGGCGTAAATGATTTCAAACAAACTTTATAAAACATACCTATCTCAAAACAAAGAGATACATTAAACATATATGAGATTGATTGTTACCAAAATCGAATGATGGAGAATCAATTTGTATTGAAAATGAAACGAACCAGAGAAAGAAATGCAGGCTAATAGAGAAACAAAACAATTAACCTAGAATCAGTAGAGAGAAGAGAAACAAAACTATTAACCAGAGAAAGAAAATTCACCAGATTTATAACGATGGCGTATGTCCGCTTTACGAACCCTAAATCGGGCCTTGGATATGCCTTTGATCCTTCACAATCACGTAACTTTGTCATGTTGATAATACGAGGCTTCATAACACTAAGATTTCAGAAGCATCAAAAGGATGAAGGATTGAATGCGATTCGACGGATGAGGTCCAAAGACGATGGATCGTGGGTTCCCTGAGAGCGAGAGAGCGTAGAAGTTGGCGTGATTCATTTGATAAGAGGGTATGAATTTTGTTATCCTAAAATGCCCCTGATTAATTTAAAAAACACGCCCATGTGCCTTTTCTTTCCCAGGTACTTACAAAAATGCCACAAAAGATCCTAATCATTGCTTATTTTGATCTAACGATCCCCATTTGGTTCTCGGGTTCTCGAGAAATTATAGGTTCTCAAATGATATATATATATATATATATATATATATATATATATATATATATATATATATATATATATATATATATATATATATATAGGGGAGAGTTCAATTGAGAAAAAAAAAGGTTGAGAATGGGGGAATCATTCTCAGCCACTCATTTATTTTTGTCGCAAAAGCCTCCGTCGTACCAACGGAAATGGGAAAATAATAGACATGTGTTCCAACAAAACATATTTCCTTAAACTATGCTAAGCATTACCTTCATATATACCAAAATTCATGATTTTTTATTCTCTACAAATAGACATCCATATTGATATAGTTTTAAAATAAAATAATTTTTTTATATTTTCAGCTATCGTTATTCATAAGTGAATAAAAATGAATCAAGCTTTTTCTACTATACATTCGTTATTCATTTATGAATAAAAACTATGATTAATTTTTTTTACATTTTAAGTATCATTCATATATGAATATAGCATATACTAAATTCATATTTAAATTTTAGATGATTCATTCACTTGTGAATATTACATAGTATATTCACTTGTGAATATTAGATGGTATATTCACTTATGAATATTAGATAATATTTTCATATCTGAATATTACATAGTATTACATGGTATATCACATGTGAATAATACATAGTATATTCATTTGTGAATATTAGATAATATATTCACTTATGAATATTACACATTATATTCACATATGAATATTACAATGTGTTTTCACAAATATATATATATAATTTTTATATGTTATTCACATATGAATAACATACAGACTTGCATATTCGTTTTTTTGTTTTAATAATCATATACTAATTTAAGTGAGAAAACATATTCATATATGAATATAACGTGGTAATTTAGTTTATGCATTTCATCAAACAGTTGGAGTGCATACAAGTTAACTATTTTAAAAATGTTAAAAACATCAAGTTATCAATTCCAAATCATCATATACTTCCGATTTCGACTTCAGACGCGACACCTAAGTCTGATCGATTTCTCAATTTGATTTTGATTTCCAAAAATCTGATTGGGAACCTGTGAGTACCGATTTTGAGTCCTTCAATGTCCACCGTGACTGCGAGTCAAGAACTCTAATTCCAATTTCATGAACAACGAAAAAATTCCGATTCCAACTGATTTCGTTTGCGAATCTGGGAAATTCCAGTTCCAAACTTTAACAAATCGATGAAATTGATGAATTTGGGTTGCGAATTTGTCTTGAATGGCGAACCTCACAGCTACGAATATTGATGATTGATTAACACTGGATGACATTTGTAACACCGTGAATTTCAAAACAATTTTTCGCATGATTTAAAAACATATTCATTTAATTTTCATAAAACATCAGTATTTGAAACTCCAATCAATGTCATACAATAAATCCCAAGATCACATATCATAAAAATCCCATGTGTGTGTACTGATCAAGCCGACGCCTTCCCACGGTCATCACTAGTACCTGAAACAATAAACACCAACACTGTAAGCACAAAGCTTAGTGAGTTCCCCAAAATACCACACATAACACATATTAGCCACTCGAGGCTATAACTCTGTGGGTCCGTAGACCCTACTCTGTGAACCCACTGGTTCTAACTCTGGGAACCTTCCGGTTCCAACTCTATACACATGCACAGCATAAATCACATAGAAATAATGCAGTACAACACATAACATACATATAGCATACAAATACTCTATCACATAACTCTGATTACCTACTAAAGGTAAAGTAGAGTGAGAAGACTCACCTCGTATATCTCGATAACTCGCGAATCTCGGAAATCACTCGTGCTTGATCCTCCGAGCTAAAATCCTCCTATAACATCATATATCTCTAATTAATACTTTTACCACTAAGGTTGACTACCCCTATCAAGTCAACACTGGTCAACTATGGTCAACGGTCAACGGTCAACTTTGACCGGACTCGGCGAGTGCACTAGAGCGATTCGGCGAGTCTATACGTGTTCACTGACTCCCTAGGAGCCTCTCCTGACACGTCGAGTACACCCCTAAATCGACGAGTTCCACCTGGCATGAATCGCGGGGCCACCACGACTCAACTCGTCGAGTCTCAAGGACAACTCGGTGAGTTCCAGCTCGACTCAGTCCACCTGTTAACCCTCTCTAACTCTCCCTGACTCACTGAGTCAACCCTTAACTTGGCAAGACCACTCGTTGAGTGGTTAAGGACAATCTTCATGCTACTCGCCGAGCCTGTTCTTCGGACTCGGCGAGTCTATGCCATGCATCAACTCAATCTCGCTTCTGAGGTCAGATCCGCTCCAACAACTCATAGATCTAGCCCTCCCAAGCACATTCATCACGTAAAGTTACCACCTTCGCTACCATGCAACGCCTACAAGGCTTCTTTTGATGAAATGACATCTAAAATGGTAACCTAAGTCCCCAACTCAAAAGGAAAGGCATAAAGCAGGGCATTTGGGACTCTCTGGACCCACTAAGGTCCAGATCTAGGTACCATTTCCCCAAGGGACCTCTCACACTCCAAATACAAGGCAAACAAGGCATGAAGAAACCCTAGATTTGGCCATAACAACAATAACACGAGAATATGCTCTGAATGATACCTCAAGTAGCTTCTTCTGTCGAAATGGAAGTAGATCCAAGCTCCCCAACTCTCCTAGCTTGACCTTCCTCTTCCTTTCTTGCAAACACACACAAAATTGGTGAATAATGGCCTCTTATCTCACTCACAAGAACTCTCAGCTGCCTGGTGCTCTCAAGGTCGAAGGTAGCCGCAATGAAGGGCCATAAGGTCCTTTAAATAGGGCTCAGGACCGGGAAATTAGGGTTTCATTAAACAGCGCGGACTCGCCGAGTCCAGGAGCGAACCCGCGTCCAAAACCGCGATTCTACTCGGCGAGTTTGAGCTCCAACTCGCCGAGTCCCCTCACAAAACACCAAAGATATATGAATAAATAATACCTGGGAATCCGGGATGTTACAATTCTCCCCCACTAGAACTAGACTTCGCCCTCGAAGTCTCGCTCTGCAAATAACTCCGGATGCTGCTCACGCATCTCATGCTCCGACTCCCAGGTCATCTCGGACCCCTTCCGATGCTGCCACTGAACCAAAACCAGGGGTACCTCCTTGTTCCTCAGAACCTTTATTTTCCGATCTCTGATGGCCACTGGTCTCTCAGCATAATTCAGGCTCGCGTCCACCTGAATATCCTCTAATGGAACCACTGCCGACTCATCGGCTATACACTTCCTCAGCTGCGACACATGAAAAGTGTCGTGAATTTGCCCCAACTCTGCTGGCAAATCCAAACGATAGGCTACCCGGCCTACCCTCGCTATTACTCGGAAAGGACCAATATATCGGGGCCCCAACTTGCCCCTCTTCCTGAATTGAATCACTCCTTTCCAAGGAGAGACCTTCAGGAGTACAAGGTCGTCGACCTGAAACTCAAGCTCGGACCGACGTCTGTCTGCATAATTCTTTTGTCGGCTTTGAGCGGTCAACAACCTCTGTCTGACCTGTTGGATTTGCTCTGTCGTCTGAAACACGATCTCTGTACTGCCCATAAATTTAAAACATGTTTTTTTTATAAAATGAAAACGACAAAATAACATAACTACACATATTAACATCTTTTACATTTTGGCAGAATACATTCTGCTAGAATATACTATCGTTTTTCATGTTTTTTTTTTCTTTTCCATATCACCAAGAACCAGGAAGGTACACATAAATTTTTTACATTTTATAAAATTCAATTACGGGTCAAAAACTCCAATAACAAAAATTAACCACCTATAAGCAAAATACTAGACAATCAATTAGCAAGAAGAATCAAAATTCAATTAGTAATAAGAATCAGAAAGCAATCAATAAAAATGACAGGTCAAGCACCTCTCAACAAACCACGCGACATCCCTCTTCATACAGGGCCACCAATACTCCTTTCTCAGATCCAAATACATCTTAGTGGCCCCCGGATGAATCGAGAATTTCGACCGATGAGCCTCCTCCATCAAAATGGTACACGTCCCTCCTACAAATGGCACCCAGATACTCCCCTGAAATGTCATAAGCCCCCGACCATCAGTAACGAACTCTGAAACCAAACCAACAACCCGTTACCTCTTCTGCATCTCAGGTTGCACAGCCTCCGCCTGTGCCCCATGAATGGCGTCCAACACTGGAGCTATCACGGTCAATCTCAAACATATATCCCGCAGCGGGGTGCTCTCCGCCCTGCGACTTAATGCATCGGCTACCACATTAGCCTTGCCTGGGTGGTACAGGATCTCACAATCATAATCCTTGACCACATCCAACCACCTTCTCTGATGCATATTTAGGTTGGGCTGATCCATCAAATACTTCAAACTCTTATGGTCCGTGTATATTGTACACCGAACCCCATACAAGTAGTGACGCCAAATCTTGAGGGCGAACACCACTGCCCCCAATTCTAGATCATGGGTGGGATATCTCGTCTCATGAGGCTTCAGCTGCCTCGATGCATATGCTATCACATGCCCTCTCTGCATCAGCACCGCTCCTAACCCCAAAATCGATGCATCACAGTATACCACAAAGTCCTCCATCCCTTCCGGGAGGGCTAACACCGGGGCTTCGCATAACCTTTGGCGAAGTGTCTCAAAGGAGGCCTGCTGCTCGGGGCCCCATGAAAAAGCAACACCCTTTCGAGTCAACCTGGTAAGTGGCACTGCGATTTTAGAGAAATCCTTGATAAATCTCCGATAATACCCTGCCAACCCTAGGAAACTCCTGATCTCGGAGGGTGACCTCGGCGCCTCCCAACCCATCACCGCCTCAACCTTGGCCGGATCGACTAATATCCCTTCCCGGTTAACGAGATGTCCTAAGAACTGGACCTCCCGCAACCAGAAATCACACTTGGAGAATTTGGCATAAAGCCTCTCTGATCTCAGAACCCCGAGAACCTCTCTCAAATGCTCCTCATGCTGCTCTCTAGATCTCGAATATACCAGAATATCGTTGATAAATACAATCACTGACCGATCCAGCATCGGCCTGCACACTCGGTTCATGAGGTCCATCAACACTGCCGGGGCATTGGTGAGCCCGAAAGGCATCACCACAAACTCATAATGCCCATAACGCGTCCTGAATGCTGTCTTCTGGATGTCCTCATCCCGCACCCTCACCTGATGATAACCAGACCTCAAATCGATCTTGGAAAACCAAGATGCTCCCTGCAACTGATCGAATAAATCATCGATCCTCGGCAATGGGTAACAGTTCTTGATCGTCAGCTTGTTCAACTCCCGGTAATCAATGCACATCCGGTGTGAACCATCCTTCTTCTTGACGAACAGGATAGGCGCTCCCCACAGCGAGCTGCTCGGCCGAATAAACCCCTTCCCCAGCAGCTCCTGAAGCTGCGAGGATAACTCTTGCATCTCTGGAGGTGCAAGGCGATAAGGCACCTTAGCGATAGGCGCGACCCCCAAAACCAAATCGATACTGAACTCCACTTGCCTCACAGGAGGCACACCCGGCAACTCCTCGGTAAATACATCCGGGAACTCACGCATTACCGGAACCTCCTCAACTGACCTCGGCCTCTCGGAATCCACCCGCGTATCCATCACATACACCACGAAACCCTTACAACCCTGCTGTAGACACTGCCTCGCCCTAACGGCCGAACAAAACGTTGATCCTGAACGTGTACCCTCGCCGTACACCGAAAGAAATCCCCCACTAGGGTCTCGTATGGTCACCAGCTGTCACTCACAGTCGATAACCACACCGAATCTGCTCAACCAGTCCATGCCCACAATGACACAGACATCACCCATTGCAATAGGAACCATATCAATCGGGAACTCAACACCGTAAATCTCGACTACGCACCCTCGGAGAACCTCCATGGCATATATCACCCTCTCATCAGCTATGGAAACTCTCAGAGGCCGACTCAACGCCTCACGACTAACGCTGATATACTGACTAAAAGTCAAAGATACAAAAGACCGACTCGCACCCGAGTCAAATAACACCAAGGCAGGTACAGAATTCACAAGAAAAGTACCTACACATAACATAATATAAGCATAATATCACAAATTCAAAATAAATACACGAAAGAATACATACCAGCCACGACATCGGGTGCTGCACGGACCTCCTCCGCGGTCAGCTGAAAAGCTCTCCCTCGCGCTCTCGGCGCCTCGGCCTTCACTGGCCGACTCTCGGTAGCTCTGATGGCGGCAGGGGCAGATCCCTGAGGTGCTCCCTGAGATGATCCTCTCAACTGCGGACACTCTTCCTTCCGGTGTCCGGTCTGATTGCAGTGAAAACACACCGCGAACCCCTTGGGGCACTCCATCATGAACCTTGCCACACTTCCCACAAGTGCGGCCCTTCTGGCTCCCTGGTTTGGGATCAGCGGGCTTGGCCTGCTTGGCTGCCGGCTGAGACTGTGCCGGTCGCCGATCCCTCCCCTGAGACTCCGCCTCCTCCCTAGCCTGAGTCTCTAGCTCAATCTCCCTCTTCCGGGTATTTTCCTGAAGCTCGGCAAATGTCCGGTACGAGGAGTTCGCCGCGAACTCCTGAATGTCTCGCCTCAAGATACTCAAATATCGGCTCATACGTGCCTGCTCCGTGGACACGTGCTCAGGGCAGAACATCGCCCTCTCATGGAACATCCTGGTAATCGTCGTAACAGACTCAGTACCTTGCTTGAGGGTCAGAAACTCCTGGGCCAAACGCTCCCTCTCCACCTGGGGAACATACTCATCTCGGAACATGGCAGTGAACCTCTCCCAGGTCACTGCCGCAAGCTCAGCAGGCGTAAAGTGCGCCGTCACAAACTTCCGCCAGTCCTTCGCTCCCAAGCGAAGCTGGTTCAGCGCAAACCGAACCTTCAAATGCTCAGGAGATGATCAAGTGAAGAAACACCCCTCTATGTCAGAAATCCACCTCATAGCTGTCACCGGGTCCTGGGTCCCATCAAACTCTGGCGGTTTTGTGTTGTTGAACTCCCGGAACAGCAACGCATCACCACCTTGCGGCCTCGCGGCAGCAATAGCTACGGTGGCCGCTGCAACAGCAGCCTCAGAAAGAGCGGCATAACGCTCGTCAAAGGTCTCAATTAGTGTGGTCTTAATAGACCCGAACATCTCTGGTATCTCTGTCCTAATGGCCGCAGCCACCTCCTCGTGGATGATCCGGTGGATCTCCTCATCACTGGTCTCACTACTCTCAGGCATCAGACGTGTCCTCACCATGATCTACCTCTGAAATACAACATACGATAAATTAGAATCCATTCGAGCATACTCACACTCGACAACTCATCCCTCCTTGATCCTTGGTATTCCAAAGATTCCTACTTGGGCTGTACACCGCTCCGGTGCTTTCAGTAGTACGAGCCCAATACTATTGTCCGCACCGTATCAGAATACACCCCAAGTCCTCCTCTTCGGATCCCAAATTCCAAGTACTCTATCATGCACAATCCACTCTCTAACAATTCTCTCATAAGCCCCTCGCTGCTACCTACTCACTCTCAAACATCTCATAGCAGCTCACCTATCCCTATGTAACGCCCGCATATCTGGGCTAGTCAATTTAGAGGCAATAGGGGTCGAAAACGACTTTTCGACAAAAAGATTATCTAGAGTAAATAATCTTAACCAAGTTTTAGAATATGTCACAAGGTTTCCGTACATATAAAGAACGCCGAAATCCGAGTTATAACGAAGAAGTTATGACCCGTCGAAGTTTCGCGTCGGAACCGGCACGGCACCGGGAAGCGTAAATAGTAAATTTATGATAGAGAGAGATTTAGCCTTATCACTCTAAACTAAAGTCGTAGAATATGTTAAACTAAAAACATCGATAAAAAGAACGCCCAAATCTGACTTCGTATGAAGAAGTTATGATTTTTCGAAGTTTCGGATTAGCGGTGTACAACCCGAAATTCGAATTTTAGATCGATTGATTTTTAGCCGACACAACCTAAACGAGAATTGAAGATCTCGTTATTAGTAGCGTAACGATAAAAAGACAGACGAAAATGGACATCGGATAAAGAAGTTATGAGATTTTAATGGACCAATCCTGTCCCGGCCTGTTAAAAATATAACTTTAAAGATAAAGTCAAAATTAGCCGACGGAGTCTAAACGAAAGTTGTAGAGTACGTCTCCACCTACGCGTGGATATAAAGAACGTCAAAAACGGAGTTCGTATGAACGAGTTACAAATTATAATAGCATATTTACGTATTAAAATAAAGTATAAATCATGTATACGTACACATATATATATATATATATATATATATATATATATATATATATATATATATATATATATATACATATGTATATATCATTAGAAAGGTATCGACGATGCGGTCATTATAAGACTAATGTTGAGTTCTTTCGACATTAGTTTAGTACAAATATCATTAAATCCATTTAAAATAGTATTATAGAGGGGTATTTAGTTGTTTATATAACTAAAAGGTCATTAAGTAATTATGGAGGGTAGTTTTTAAAAATTCAATTAGTATAAATAAGAGCCTTGGGCTCTCATATTTCTTGCACCATGCTCTTGATTCAAGAGTCTTTCTCTCCTTATCCCCCGAACATTTCGGTCCCTCGTGATTCGACTTCTCTTTCTGTAGTTTAGTATAGTAAGGTGAGCGCTGAAGCGCTGCACGAATCTTTCTTAGAAAGATTCAGCGATGAAGTTCTGCCCCTGCAGAGCCCGACTCCTAGCTAAAACCCCCTTGTAAGTAAGTTATGCTTACCTTATTTTAATATAGCTTATATTTAAAATTAGTATTGTTATTATGAACTTATAATAAATATTTAAGCTATTATTATAACTTATATAAGTGTCGTTATAATATTTTTTTTAACTACTCGCGGTACGGGGAATCTGGTTTAAAGGGCCGCATAGGGTTGTTGGATTTCAAAAGTGCTATATGCCAAAATGGTCCTGCCCTCCGGTGTTTTATGTCTGGCCCCTGTCTGTACATAGTGGTTGGAAAATATTGTTTAACGCTTATATAATAATAATAATAATAATACTAAGACTAATAGTTGGTCACGGTAAATATTAGACTAAAATTTAGCGATAATAATGCTAGGTTTCGTCGAAGGAAAATAGAATCGTTAGAAGCAAGCGCTGCCCGATTTTGGAATCATCACTTTAACAAGTGAGTGCATAGTTACTTTCATCTTACACATAGATATGAAGTATTTAATATATATTACGTGTTGTGAGTGCATAGTTACTTTCATCTTACACATAGATATGAAGTATTTTATATAAATTACGTGCTATGTGTGCATATTATCTGAATACTTGTTATCTATGCTGGATGAACGTTTTATACATGTTTTCAATGATTTAAACTGTATATGTATTTTATATCTACAAAACGTGTTGGGTAAAACATGGGTAGATGTAATAGTTGCTGTGTGACAAGATAAAACGATGAGAGGCCTCGTTATAGATGTTATTGATGATCCAGTCATCTAGCAGAGTATAGATGACGACCACGGACTATTCTAGACAGTCCAGTGGAACACTAGCAGACTCGCAACCTGTAGGTGTTTATTCGAACTGTGTGTTTATTTGAACTGTGTGCTCACCAGATGTACTCCATCCCCTACATGGTTGCCTTAAGGACATTTATTGCTGAGGAATCCCTTTAGCAGTAGTGTCCGTCCCGATGATAATCCTTAGGATAGGTCCCTTATGATAGATGCTTAGGGACGTAATGTGAGGATAACGGGAACGGGTAATCGGGTTTGTTTAATTTAATGAAGTTAATAAACTTATTTATTGTGGGTTGAAAACCCTATGTGCTCACCAGGCTCCCAAGCCTGACCCACTCAGTTTTATGTATTACAGGTAGTGGCGCTTGAGCATAGTTATGATGTTTGGACGAGGGATTACGGATATAGGCCTGTAGATATGAAATAATGTAGTAAGGCTTATATTGTACTGTTTATGCTTTTTATCAAAATGCTTTTGATAAATCTTTATCATATTTTGTTTTGGGACAAATTCCGCAACACTTTTATTTAAAATGTTACTCTGATTTTTAAACAAAGCATAAACAAACCGGTCTTTTCTGGCCGTGATTTTGGGGATGTCACACCCTAGGCTAAGGCATCACAAATCAGGCCACTATAGTCCTAATAGGAGTACCTAGCCTACTCTAGCATGAGAATACATCATGTAAATATCAATATCACATAACATGAGGGTATTTTGGGAAATCACCGTTCGGGCGCGGACTGATCGTACACACAACTCTGCTCTGCGTTCATCCAAAAATCTTCTATTCTTTTTGAAATACTTCTCAAATCCTCAGTTTGAGTTCAAATACGCCCGAAGGTGTACTCGAATCCCTCAAACCAAGGCTTTGATACCAACTTGTAACACCGTGAATTTCAAAACAATTTTTCGCATGATTTAAAAACATATTCATTTAATTTTCATAAAACATCAGTATTTGAAACTCCAATCAATGTCATACAATAAATCCCAAGATCACATATCATAAAAATCCCATGTGTGTGTACTGATCAAGTCGGCGCCTTCCCACGGTCATCACTAGTACCCGAAACAATAAACACCAACACTATAAGCACAAAGCTTAGTGAGTTCCCCAAAATACCACACATAACACATATTAGCAACTCGTGGCTATAACTCTGTGGGTCCGTAGACCCTACTCTATGAACCCACTGGTTCTAACTCTGGGAACCTTCCGGTTCCAACTCTATACACATGCACAACATAAATCACATAGAAATAATGCAGTACAACACATAACATACATATAGCATACAAATACTCTATCACATAACTCTGATTACCTACTAAAGGTAAAGTATAGTGAGAAGACTCACCTCGTATATCTCGATAACTCGCGAATCTCGGAAATCACTCGTGCTCGATCCTCCGAGCTAAAATCCTCCTATAACATCATATATCTCTAATTAACACTTTTACCACTAAGGTTGACTACCCCTATCAAGTCAACACTGGTCAACTTTGGCCGGACTCGGCGAGTCTATACGTGTTCACTGACTCCCTAGGATCCTCTCCTGACACGTCGAGTACACCCCTAACTCGACGAGTTCCACCTGGCATGAATCGCGGGGCCACCACGACTCAACTCGCCGAGTCTCAAGGACAACTCGGCGAGTTCCAGCTCGACTCAGTCCACCTGTCAACCCTCTCTAACTCTCCCTGACTCACTGAGTCAACCCTTAACTCGGCAAGACCACTCGCTGAGTGGTTAAGGACAATCTTCATGCTACTCGCCGAGCCTGTTCTTCGGACTCGGCGAGTCTATGCCATGCATCAACTCAATCTCGCTTCTGAGGTCAGATCCGCTCCAACAACTCATAGATCTAGCCCTCCCAAGCACATTCATCACGTAAAGTTACCACCTTCGCTACCATGCAACGCCTACAAGGCTTCTTTTGATGAAATGACATCTAAAATGGTAACCTAAGTCCCCAACTCAAAAGGAAAGGCATAAAGCAGGGCATTTGGGACTCTCTGGACCCACTAAGGTCCAGATCTAGGTACCATTTCCCCAAGGGACCTCTCACACTCCAAATACAAGGCAAACAAGGCATGAAGAAACCCTAGATTTGGCCATAACAACAATAACACGAGAATATGCTCTGAATGATACCTCAAGTAGCTTCTTCTGTCGAAATGGAAGTAGATCCAAGCTCCCCAACTCTCCTAGCTTGACCTTCCTCTTCCTTTCTTGCAAACACACACAAAATTGGTGAATAATGGCCTCTTATCTCACTCACAAGAACTCTCAGCTGCCTGGTGCTCTCAAGGTCGAAGGTAGCCGCAATGAAGGGCCATAAGGTCCTTTAAATAGGGCTCAGGACCGGGAAATTAGGGTTTCATTAAACAGCGCGGACTCGCCGAGTCCAGGAGCGAACCCGCGTCCAAAACCGCGATTCTACTCGGCGAGTTTGAGCTCCAACTCGCCGAGTCCCCTCACAAAACACCAAAGATATATGAATAAATAATACCTGGGAATCCGGGATGTTACAATTCTCCCCCACTAGAACTAGACTTCGCCCTCGAAGTCTCGCTCTGCAAATAACTCCGGATGCTGCTCACGCATCTCATGCTCCGACTCCCAGGTCATCTCGGACCCCTTCCGATGCTGCCACTGAACCAAAACCAGGGGTACCTCCTTGTTCCTCAGAACCTTTATTTTCCGATCTCTGATGGCCACTGGTCTCTCAGCATAATTCAGGCTCGCGTCCACCTGAATATCCTCTAATGGAACCACTGCCGACTCATCGGCTATACACTTCCTCAGCTGCGACACATGAAAAGTGTCGTGAATTTGCCCCAACTCTGCTGGCAAATCCAAACGATAGGCTACCCGGCCTACCCTCGCGATTACTCGGAAAGGACCAATATATCGGGGCCCCAACTTGCCCCTCTTCCTGAATTGAATCACTCCTTTCCAAGGAGAGACCTTCAGGAGTACAAGGTCGTCGACCTGAAACTCAAGCTCGGACCGACGTCTGTCTGCATAATTCTTTTGTCGGCTTTGAGCGGTCAACAACCTCTGTCTGACCTGTTGGATTTGCTCTGTCGTCTGAAACACGATCTCTGTACTGCCCATAAATTTAAAACATGTTTTTTTTATAAAATGAAAACGACAAAATAACATAACTACACATATTAACATCTTTTACATTTTGGCAGAATACATTCTGCTAGAATATACTATCGTTTTTCATGTTTTTTTTTTCTTTTCCATATCACCAAGAACCAGGAAGGTACACATAAATTTTTTACATTTTATAAAATTCAATTACGGGTCAAAAACTCCAATAACAAAAATTAACCACCTATAAGCAAAATACTAGACAATCAATTAGCAAGAAGAATCAAAATTCAATTAGTAATAAGAATCAGAAAGCAATCAATAAAAATGACAATCATGTAATCAATAAAATTGAACTTACCTGATGTTAGTGGAAGAATGAAATCCTAAGAACTTAAGTAATGCACAATAGGTAAATTCAAAAAAGAAGATGCATCCATTAATTTTGAAAATCCATTAAAAACCCCAAAATCGCTTTCCAGTTTTTGTTTCCTTAAAATGTCAAACAAAAGAAAAAAAGAACAATCATTATTTTTTTTCTTATTTTCTCTATCTTTACGTAAACAAAGGAAAAAAACATAGTTTAATTGGTTTTGTATGAATTGATTTCTCGGTAGAAAAAACAAAGAAAAAAAGAGCTTTTTATGAGAATTCAAAAAGGACTTCTTCATGGTGTTATACAAACATTCATTGAGAGGAAAAGGAAAAAAAAAAGATTATCATTTAGCCCTGTTAGCTAGAGATATTAGCTAGAGATAGAGATGAGAATAGGGAAGAAACTTACCACCGATAAGCTATTTCTTGGTGTTCGATTCATGTCTCGTCGATTGAGTGGAAGTCGATTGCTCTGTGTGCATATTGAAGAACTAGAGACGTGAAAACAAATTAGGGTTACAGAGATAAATGACTGGAAGAAATGCATACGTGATTTGTTTCCTTATTTTATTTTCTTAATTGCAAGATTCAATTAAATGATTTCCTTAATTAAAAAGTACAAAATGTCCAAAATACCCTTAAATGATTTATTTAATTGTTTATTATTTCTTGAATTCTCATTGGTGCATTTAGGCACACAATATTTGTTAAAAACATTTGAACCTAGCTTTCTCTCTCTCTCTCTCTCTCTCTCTCTCTCTCTCTCTCTCTCTCTCTCTCTCTCTCTCTCTCTATATATATATATATATATATATATATATATATATATATATATATATATATATATATATATATATATATATATATATGGCATAAGTTGGCATTGTTTAATATAATACCCACCTACTTCACCAAATAAAAGGTATGCGTAAGAGTGGTGATTTATCATCTTCTTCACTAGAACTTCTCTCCCCGCAAAACGTGAGCAGCATAGTATCTTTAATTCTATATAAATATGAATATAAAAACTAAATATTATAATAACTCAATTAAATTATATGGTTACTTACCCTTAAAGTAAATTAAGAATATAAACAAATTCTCAGTTTTCTTCAAAGTTTCTCATATAAACAACATTAGTTAACAACTTCCCAACCTTATCGCACGCAACATGAGCACCACAGTGGACGACGTAGCACCACCACACACCGGCAAACCCCCCGGAGGTGACGCCTACATATTCGTTGTTGCGTTCTTCTGCATCATCCTCCTTCTAATAACTATCACTTACGCTTCTAACATCTGCAAGCGCCCTCGGTCACCACCACCACCCATCATCTCTTTCGGTGCCACCAGTACCACCTTCGACGTGGCTGACAGCCACCATCTCATAAGCTTCTCTCGTGGCCTTGATGACGATGTCCTCGTGACTTTCCCCACGTTTCTTTACTCCGAGGTGACGATTCCTCACAAGGGTGCTACTGACAGCTGTGACACAGCCACCGATGCCAGCACCTCCGGTTGCTCTATTTGTTTGGCGGATTATAAATCTAAAGATGTCGTCAGGTTGTTACCGGAATGCGGCCATTTATTTCATGTCAAGTGTATAGATACGTGGTTGAAGGCTCATCCTACTTGTCCAATGTGTCGGAAGGAGTTGACTGATTGATGTATGAGCAAATTAATTCAGTATATATGTACAAGTTAAGCTTATAGTTCAAAATTTATTCACTTTTAGATTCTCTAGAGCTTTTTCAATTTTTTTTTATATCAACGAACATCGTTACTTCATCTTTAACTTGTTGATTGGTAGTCGATGAGGGGTTTTTTTTTAATTGAAGTGAAAAGTGTTTTAGAGAGTTTCTAATATAGGTATAAAAAATTTGCGTCCAAATTTCTGTTGCAATTTCCAACGGATATAACGATGGGAATAGCTTGACTTTGTGACAGGTAATTAACCTCGATAGATACTAATTATTTTTTCCACGAACTTTCTCTGTCACTACAAATTCTATTGTTTACAAACCTGATGATATTTTAAACTTTGGTCATTCTTTATTTAAATTGGTATGCTAAGTCGTAACCCCTTACGTATTTGTGATGGTTTTTAATTATGCAATTATATTTAAAAATATACATTTAATTCCGTAAGCCTTATATGACCAAGAATGGGACAGAAGTCGATTTTCCTATATAATTGGATCGTTGATGAGAAGCTACATTTTGGAGCAGCTTCAATTAAAATTCAAAATTAGAAAGAAAAAAAAACTGAAATAACTAACTATATATTACTTTTTAAATTTTAATTATTACATGATTGACAAATTATATAAATTAAAAACAGAAATCTTGAAAATCTAGTAAAACTGAAGTTCGAAGTACTACATATATATCATATAATTTATTGAGACTTTTTTATAAGATGCTCGCAAATTAACTCTGTAACTTTAATATGCATCAAATAAAAAATTATCCCATTTGAATTACGTATATTTATTTACTTTCATTGTTTAATGAACGTTTCTGCTAACCATTCGATTTGTTTGCAGCCCAAGCAAAAGACCACTTGTCCACTTCCAACTTATTAAATAATTGTATAATTATGTTCAAAGGGTTATATATATATATATATATATATATATATATATATATATATATATATATATATATATATATATATATATATATATATATATATATATATATATATATATATATATATATATCCTCATTTCTCTATCAGTTCCCCCAAGCTCTCTCACACACAATATGTACGCCGTAGAACCACCGTACACTGCCAACAGCAGCAAAGCCGCTGGAACCGGCGACTACATATTCATGGCCGGATTCGTCTTCTGCTTTCTCCTGCTAGTCACATTTGGATATACTATTTACATGTGCAGGCGCTCTCAATCACCAACACCAATTAGCACCACCAACGATGATACGCACAACCACCACCTCATAAGAATCTCTCCAGGTCTTGATGACGATGTCCTTGTAACTTTCCCAACATTTGTTTACTCCGACTCCGAGGCTACTGGTGTAGCTCACAAAAGTGGCACCACTACTGATCATGCCAAGGATTTCGGCTGCTCTATCTGCTTGGCCGATTATGAACCGGCAGAAGTCGTACGGGTGTTGCCTGAATGTCGCCATTTTTTTCATGTCAAGTGTATAGATATGTGGTTGAAGACTCATCCTACTTGTCCTGTGTGTCGGAACTCGGTGATTGCACTACCAGTTCAACAGAGTTGACTGATTTATGCACAAATGCAATCTGCAAGTAAATCTTAGTATAATTCGATGTTTTCATTTTTTTTTCTTTTTACTTTTATTAGTCATTTAGATTCTGTACAATGTTCATCTCTGTTTATAATAAGTTTTAATCGCACCGGATAACCGAGATGTCCGAGTCCATTTGTCCTTGATGGAATGATGGGTAGTAGGTGTACAAAAAAACTGGTTTAGGAAAAAACCAATTTGATAAAGACCGACTGTTTAAAACCAAACCATTTATTTAGTACTAGTTTGAGAATCTATACATGTAGCCTCCTTGGAACCGGTTTTAGTTAAACTAGTCCAAAATCATTTTTTTCATTCAAAATGTCCGGTTTTTAGCTAGTAGAAATATATTGTTTTTTATCCATTTTAGGCCCCGCTTGTCATCCCTTTGGACTCAAGGAGGGACCTGTGTAGTGTTTTGGGCCCGTAGAAGAATAATACATATATATTTTTTTTATATTATTATGCAACTAAAAAATGTAGTATAAATCCACCAATAAAGCAATATGATGCATCAAAATTTACTCCAAACTTGTAAAAAGCTTCCCAACGCAACTTAACATATAATAGTCCAAAAAACTATAACCCAATACAAAAGCCCACTTCTAAAAATTTAGTCCAAACTTGTAAAAAACACATCCAATGCAATTTAAAGTATAATAGTCCAAAAAACATACCCAATCACCGGCATCCTTTGCCATCTCCATTCTCGTCTCCACTCCCTCGTTCATGAATCATGAGATAACCGGTAAACATTTTTTATTTTTTTGTTTGTGTAGTAGATAACTACATATGTTTCAAATAGATACAATTTTATATGAAAAGAAAAGTAGAAAGCTTGTTTAATGATGGGAGTAGGGCATAGTGTTACAAAATCATGGGACCATTCTATAAATGAACATATATATTGTTATCATTTAAATCCAAATATTATGGCAAGTGTATAAGATTGTTGATGGACCGATATTCACTTACCATTTATGGTTTGAGTTCCCGGTTTGACTCAAGATCCTCAAGATCCCTTCCATCTCTTACATTAGGGTTTATCTCCATCTATAAATATATGTGATGAGGAGCAAATCAAAGGGGATGAAATTAATTCAGAAATTCGTTTTTTCTTGAGTGCAAAGGGTTCTTAGAGTTGTCTTGAGATCAACTGGAAAACCAAGCTTGTTCTTCAGATCCAAAAGCTTCAATGGAAGCAGGTACACAATCTCCTTCACTATTTTCTTTTATCCAGATTCGAGTTTAAGATATGGTCTTGAAAGCTTCCGCATATATAGAATAAGTTAATAAATCTAACACATAGGGCGTAGTGTAATTGAGTTATAAAATGAATAAAGTGTTTAGGTGAACAATGACAAGGTTTTTTGGTTTTATCTCACAACTATAATTAAATTCGTAACGTGATAATTTTCTTTATATAGTTTACATCTATTGTTTTAATACAAAATAAATATAATACAATCAAATAATATTAGTTAATTTAAGGAGAAAATTATAATTATATATATCATATTTTTTGGTTTATATCTCACAACCATAATCATATTTTATTTAAAATTTCGTTATCAGTATAAAATGTTTTTTTGGTACAAATTCTATTTATTTAGTTAGATTAAAGATATCAAATAACATAAAACCAATGAATATATTTGTTTGAATGTAAATTATATTAAATGGTTTCTCATTTTTATACCGTGTATTTACTTTTTTATAGCACAATAATTTTTATTTGAAATGTTTAAATATTGTAATTTATAAAATGTGTGTAAGGTATTAAAGACAATAAACACTTAGATGCACGTTTTATAATATGACAACCCATTTATTAAATGTGTATGTGTGTCCGTGCCCATTTTCAACTTAATTAATGTTTCCATCCGACCTGACCCGATACAAACCTGTTTATCAGGTCTATGTTATTATATTTGATCGATTTTTTTTATACCACTACTGCTAAATATTCATGTGTCTTCCTTTGTTTGGACTTTCATTGATATTCAAAAAAAGTTTTTTATTTTTAATAAAATTAAAAATAGAAAAATATAGTTTTGAATACATAAATGATTTATGAATGGTTCAAAAAACATTTTACACTAAAAACAAAAACAATGGTTTGCTTTTTTTTTTTTAATGTCGATTATTATGACGTGTTATTAGTTGTTACACATAAAAAGTGGTTCAAAAAGATTTTTTTTCTTCAAAATTTAGTTGTTTTATCAAAAAAATTTATACTTAACCATTGACACTAAGAATTCCAATTAAGCCATTGGCAATTTCATATCTTAACAATTTTAACCTTCTTTAAAGTCAGTGAGGGTGATACTATACTTATCACAGTCAATGTAAATTTTTCACTCTTTAAAATTTTTGTCATTTATATAGCACAGGTTGTTATACTTGTCATGATACTTTTTTTTAAATTAATTAATTTAAAAAATAAACATTTCAAACATACTATTTTTTTAAAGTTAAAATTTCATTAACTTCAAACACACACAAACACACTTACATTAAAAAAACAAATCACATCTGAAATTAAAATAATACACACTTAAACTTAAAAAATATAACACACTTGAAATTAAACTAATACTTTTAAATTTAGAAAATGTAACACATTTGGAAAAAAAAAAAAAAAAAAAACTTCAATTAAAAGACAACAAGTTTAAATTTGAGAAAAATTTGGGGACTGCATTACAATTTGCCAAAACCAACAAGCCGAAAATCTTTATTACTTTCAACACGGTAAACTTAATGAGCATTATCTAGCAAAATATTTTCATTTTCAACATTTTCAGCTTCATGCATCACCCAATGAAACTATTAAGCTGAGTTGTAAGAGCATTTGTGTGCCTCCATTTGGAGTAGATTTCTTCATTACCTCGAGGGACCGGAGCTTCGAGGTTGTATTTTCCGGTGACTCTCCTCCAAAAGGTTGTTGTAAGGAGGTTAATGTGGATTGGGTCTTATGTAACATCAACTCATGGACGAACCAACGAGATCTCTTTTTCAGGGGACCAAACATAAACCACACGAGCCATTAGCGATGGAGTTTTGAAGAAGATGAAAATAAGAAAGTTTGGAGAATTGAATTAAGAAAATTTGATTGGCTGAAGAATGAATAAAAATGATGGTATTTATAGTTTAAGATTAAGGTTAAAAATTTAAAATTTTGAAAAAAAAAATGACGGTTATATTTTGAAATTTGGTGGGTTTTTTTTTAAAAGAATGTATTTCTGAAAAATGGAATTTGAGTTAATGGGTAAAAAAATAACTTTCTCTCATCGGTCACCAAGTCGTTGAGTCAAGTTCGAGTGTTCGACGTGTTGAGGCATCGGCCCCATGTTCGTCGAAGTTGCCAAATAAGATGTCGAAGTCACTTCAACCAACCTAATTGGTTATGTTGAACTTAACAAAGAAAAAGTTGTCAGATATATTTATTGACGAAAATAGAATATAGTCAACTCACAAAAATAACCAAAATATAATAAATTTGTGTATTTACCCATATTAATATAGTCCTTTTTGTTAAATTTAGACAACTTTCAAATATTCTTTATTTGCTCTATCTTTGGTATGGTCTCCTGAATAAACTTCAGCTTAGCTATATTTTCATACATTATGGCAGTTAGCATAGGTGAATTCTAGTTAGTCGATAACTATAGATCTTCGTCCTAACTTTCTTCAACATCTTTTATTACTTTGCTTAACCAAAGTTAGTTCTTTTTTCTAACACAAGAAATTTCATTCTTAATTAAAAAATCTTATTAAAATATATTAAATCAAATAAATATTTCTAACCTAAATAGCAATCATTTGTAAATTAAAAAATGTTTATTTTTTGGCAAAAGATTGTTTAGATGATGATCATCAGTACTCAAGCAAAAGTTGCAGTAGGCCAGTATTCCGGCTCGACCGTTGTCTACCACCGTAAAGCATTTACACTACTCTACCACTCATCATCCTACACGTGTCTAATCAGCTTCATCTGACGGCCCAAAACCATCTCCACTCCAGCTAATAGTGGATCTCCCCATACCCTATCAAAACAAAATTTAAAACTACGCCCCCATAATCTTTCTAGCCGTTAAGAAGATAAAACAAGCAAACAGTCTTCAGTCTTCACTTCCAACCCCATCTAAATCCCCATTTTTATCTCATTCATTGATCCTTTAAGGAATAAATCTTCTTGGTAGATACAGTTTCTGTAAGTTGAAGAAAAGAAAATGAAGGGTGTAAAGGGGAAGCTCTTGAAGAAGTTGAAGACGATCAAAACAATCGGGTACCTGAAACCTGATCGAATTCTTCATGTTAATGCAGCCGATGGGCTTATCGATAATTTCTTTCCGAAACCGAGCAGTAAATGTGAATCCCTTTCGGTTCCTGAAGAAGGACAGCAGATTGAAAAAAAGAGCAGTGTTTCAGTCCAAGAACATGAAATCATTGATGTATCGGAGCTCATGAAGGATCTTCAAGATGACGATGGATCCGATACGGATAGTGTTGTTGAGGACAAAGAGAATGTTCGACCCGTTGGTGCCCTGGTTACTGATCATAAACTGGTCCATGCGAATTCCAAGATTCTTGCTGCTAAACCTTTGTCGGAGATTGACATCTCGTCTTTCCGGCCACCGGATTTAGATTCCGGCACACTTTTCGACCCGAATCTTTTAGCTGCTTTTGAGCAGGCGGTTTTGGAGTTTAAAGCACAAGAAGCAGAGAGGAGAAATAGAGTTTTACAGAACATCGAAGACTATTTAGATCAAGAACCAGAGACAGAGCCGCCATTGAAGTCGCTGAAATTAGATGAAATCGCAAATCCCCTTTCGGATTTCGAGAAAATCTGTCCGCCTGGAGGAAAAAATTCAGTGATTCTGTACACAACAGGATTCAGAAGCATCAGAAAGACATTCGAAGATTGCTCCAGTATCCGATTTTTACTAGAAAGTTTTAGGGTTTTATACCAAGAACGAGATCTATCCATGCACTTGGATTTCAGAGATGAACTATGGCGGATTCTGGGCCGAAAAGTAGCACCGCCGAGGCTGTTTATAAACGGTAGGTACATCGGAGGAGCAGAGGAGGTTTTACGGTTGCACGAGCAAGGGAAGTTCCGGCCACTACTGGCTGAAATACCGCTAAAGACGTCGGAAGGGCCATGCGAAGGGTGTGCTGGAGTTCGGTTTGTGGTGTGTTGTAATTGCAGCGGTAGCAGGAAGGTGGATTCCGGTGAACAAGGATTGCCGGAAAAGTGTACTGAATGTAACGAGAATGGGCTTATCAGATGCCCTGTTTGCTGCTGAAATGGTTCCTATGTTGCGTGTGTTGTCATTATCAGTTCATGACAAAATGTTTGAATATTGTATGCTTTTTTCTTTGTCACTTCTAAATTCTATTCATTATTTTTGTTTCTTTCATTGTTCTAAACACTAATTTATTTTGCTTTTTTATTCAAAATTCATTTGAATTGTTTGCTTTTAAAGTTATGTGTAATTGGTGCATTATATCCATAGGGCAAGAGTTTTTAATGTTTTTAAAGGTTTTACAACCCAATATATGTAATTATGTAAATATCCTCATGAATTTTATTCCTATATATATATTCTTCAATCATTTTTTTCTAATGACAAGTATAATAAAATTTAATTAATTTTATTAAATATGACAAATATTATAGGAAGATATTTGATTTCTTATATAACACTGTTATATTCTTATACAATCATATTTCAACGTGTTAAAAATAAAATGTTAGCATGTTCTAGTTGTACTTTGTAGAGAATAAAACACATGAACCAAAAATTTGAGAGATTTATACGTATTAAACATTTACATTTATAATTTCCATTCCATCCAAGACGTGAACAACCGCAAAAGTCTCACAACCATGTTACAGACTTTCACTCGTACAAAAACGCCTACCAAAATAAACACAAGAACGAGAATTTTACTTTTCAACCCGTTCCTTTAAAAACACATACAATTATATTTAGGCCAAAAGTGTTAACCTACAAAAACAATTAACAAAAAGTTAATCTTTGTTATTTCATACTGTAATCGCCATTGTCTCTGTCTTTGCTTCAACCAAACACTGAGTGTGATGAAACTCGATTTGCAGCCTATGATGTACAAGAGGTGTTGATGACGCCATCAACCCCTTCTTGAGATCCGTTTGCAATTCCCTTATGGGAATTGCAGCCAAAAAGCTCTTTATATACTCCTTACACGACTCTTTCCCTTTGCACACAAACTCTTTTTCGCTCTTCTCCACACTTGAAGTTTCTTCGCTACTTTTACTTTCACATTCATCGACCTTTTCTCCTTCTGTCTTCTCATTTGACTTTTGAGCATCAACTTGTACTACTACTCTCTCAATCACCGTATCTTTATCAAACTTCAATACATACGCCTGATCGCACCCCTCATAAAGCCTCTCCCCCAACGTGTCAATAACATAATACGCATCATGCTCAACTTTCAACACAAAAAAGTGGTCATTCCAGCTCACGATATACACCAACGGGTTCATGTTCATGTTCATGTTCATGCCATCAATGTTACTTATTTCATCCCATATGCCATCAAACGACATAGCCCCATCAAGAAAGTGAAGATCACCTTCCCCTTCTTCAAGTTGAAAAAACCCGATAAACGACTTCTCCGGGTTTACAGAAAGATTTCGGATCTTGGCTTGGAGAACAGTGTCAAGGTCAAAATGTTTATCCGGAAACCGGGCCCGATAAACTTCATTCCCGCAAAGATTCCTCCACTCTAACGACCCGTCTCGAATCAAACTATCCAATTGGGACTTAATCGGCATTTCATTCGGGTTATTTTGGAACCAATCGGCTATAACCGCGACTAAAGCCGTACACGCGCTTTCACCCGCTGCTCTTTCGCTTCTTTGATCAATGGACGCGAAGAAAACTTGCGTCTCAAGTTTCATGTGTCCGTCTCTGGACACGACCTCTTTCTTCTCCCATTTCCCGACTGCAAAATTATCATCTCCAAATTCAGAGATTGAGGAACGGTCTTCGTTTGACTTTTTGACTCCATAACTTGACTCATCTGAAGAACTCAACATCCGGCGATCAAAGTCGATGTCATCACCGCCTTCTTCCCCGGAATCTTTCTTCAAAAGTGGCTCCCCTTTGATTTTCGGTGACCGGAAACTCAACTTTCGTTTCCTCCATGGGAAGATGATGCTTCGTTTCGGGGGGGTTTCTTTTTCTAAAGGATCGATGATGGATTCAGTTGGATACTCGGATTTTTCTTTATAGTTTCGGTAGTATATCCAGTCTTCATCTTCACTAGAGCTTGAGTTGAAGTAAGATAAGCCTCCTCCAGCGTGATTTGCATAGGCTAGGGTTCCGTAACTGAAAGACTTACGAGCAGTGGATTCGGCATCTTTGACTTCTTCAGAGTCAACTTCATCTCCTTCAAGTGAATCGGTGTCAAACGGGTAATCTGCATCGTAACTTGTACCTGAGCTTTTTCCATCGCTACTACCCTCTTCTTCGTGACATGGTTTTTTAGCCCGATTAGCTGATGATATCGCCCTGAAGATTTTAACTTTCAGGCCCGTGGGCTCGTCTTTCTCTTTCTCTGTAGTTGAGAGTTCTCCATTAAGAGGTGTCGATGGAAGAGGTATAATGGATCTTTGTGCTTGTTCTGTATTCTCGTGTGCAATCCTCAGCTCTTGTAGGCTCAGAGATACCTGAAAATTCAATCAACAAAGACTAAATACACAACCAATGATCAACTCTGAATGTACGTAATTTTATCTATTATTTGTATAATCATATTCTATATGTAAAAATTTGTTAGTTGTGATGTTATATTATAAATTAAATTGATATTCTTTTATGTCATAAACTTTTATGTTTCAAACTTATTTATAAATTTAGTACTTTGGTCGTATACAAATTTAAAATATGGTTCTTTTAATAATACAATAGTTGTTACATGCGAATAATTTATTAAGTTATAGAAAGGAATATACCTAACATATTCTTTTTGATATTAAAAAATAAAAATGGTTAATAGGTGAGAGAGGAAACACTCTTTGCAAGAAATAAATATAACACGCCGTTTTAATCATTTATTTTGGTGTAAGCAATGGTGTAATGTAATTCCCTGATTTATTTAAAACATGATTAATCTAGATTCTAGAATACACTTTATACAGACAAAAGTTAATGGGAAAAAGAAAGAAACGGGCCCTTACATGAAGTATAGGTCCAGCAGCCTCTGTTATGCCACTACCCATTGAAAGTGGAATGCTTATATCGATCTCATTTTGCTCAGCCGAAGAAGAAAACTCCACAAGATCTAACAATCCAGTTGCAATTGAAGAGTATCCCTTTTTTGGTTCTTGATTTAAGTCCTGATGACAAGAGGAGAAACAAGCTAATTAGCTAATAGAATAAATCAAAGTCAAACTATGATCTACTTGCTGTTAAAAAAAAAGTCAAACTAAGATCAATATGCATACGCAATAAAGATATCATCATATCAGTGTATTAATTTGCTGATCGTTTGTATACGGTTGAAGACAAGAGGAAGCTTCTTTCTGTAGAGAAATATAGTAAAGTTATTTGGGGCAGGTTGCTTACTAAGTCAACTTTGGTAGGAAAAGTAAAAAGATATTAAGAAATAGAATTATAATTCCTTCTTGATTTAATTTAAAGATAAGTTCTTCGTCATCCTTGTTCATGTGACTCTGTAGGAAGGGCACGTTAAAAGATGGATATGAATAATTAAATGCCAACCATAGCCTACAATTGGTAAAATACTTAAAAGGCTACCCACTTTTATTGACACATGTTCAATATCAGAATGCTCAAAGTATAACTTTTTTCTTCTTTAACCAAAACGAACCACTAAGAGGAATACGCGTATCAGTCTCTATCCTGACTAATGGAGATGATCAAGTGATCATATAATACCGGTAATATCAGATAATTAAACTCGAGGTCTTTATTATCTTCTATATTTTAATATTTGTTAATATTTATGATTATTTTTTCCTGTAAATCGAGGCCCTTTTGGGGGGAAAACATGGGACATATGCTGGTATATGCAGTTATTATTGATCTAGCATATGGCTTTTAGCTAAAGAAACTGATCTGTTAATCAGATATAATTATTAGTTGAATGTATAGGAAACTTAATCAGGAGGAAAAAAAAAATTGGAAATTATATTTATTGAAATTGACATCTATGAAAAACCATCCCAATAAAGTCAAAACACATCTTCAAATTCACTGCTACATGAATAGTCCCAGAGGAAAACCACTCTGATGTTCATATAAAGTCAAAACTAAACAAAAGTTAAATGAAGAATTTACGAATTTATCCAAGATTCTTCCTAAAAAAGATAAGTTGATCGGTTTCGATTAGGCTTGATTGATGAAAATCTCAATTCGATTAAAACTTGTAAATTTAGGTCAGGAAGGAAAAAGTTAGGATAAATTATTGGAATAGAACAAAAACGCAAGAGAATTATCATTAGAAAGAATAATATAATAAATTAAAACCAGACAAAATATATGATTATGTTAATTGGATGAGGACTTACATCGAACACCGTGAATGCAACTTCCCACTGATGAAAACCCCCATCTTTCAAACCCAAGAAATTGCAAACAGTAACAAATTCTTCGTTCCATTCGATAACCCCATCATCCTTCAAAGACCCTTTCTTCGTAACATTCCTCCTCACACTTCTTCGCTTAAAACTAAGCGGATTGTTGGACTTATTTGACCCTTTCCACTTAACTTCAACAGCCAATCTTGAAAGATCTTGAGAACCATCGTTGGTGGTTGCAGTATTCTCAGGCAAACCTTGGAGATGACGGATGATAATCTTGGTTTCAAATTTCTTGGATGAAAGCGGTGGCCATGGCCTCCATTTCATCATGCCCACTACCATCTTTTTCAATTTTGATCGTTGGCTCCGTGCGTTTGAGACTAAAATTGGGAATTAGGTGAAGGAGATGAGAAGAAATTTTTGAAAAGCAGTTGGAATTGAATAGGAGAGAGAGAAGAGTATATCGTGTTTATAGAGGGAGGAGAGATTCTTTATAGGTATATGCTGCTCTTTTGTGTGTGTGTGTATGTATGTTGTGGGGTGGGGTGGGGGGAAGAGGGGGGAGGGAGGAAGGGGGCCGGCAGCACCGAATAGTCGCACACAACATAATCTTAAACAATGAAATCTTGAGTTGAGAATTTCCACATCAGTCGCTTCATCTACTTGTACGCTATGCTTTCATGCTTGTTAGTTGGGGATCTTTTTTCATGCCCATCTCCTTACGTGCTTTTTTTTTTTTTTTTTTTTTTTTAATATTATTATGATTTTCATTTTGAACGTTCGATTAAATTTGCAATATCTTTTTTTTAGGAAATTCTAAAAAACATGAATTTTTTAATAAAGAGATATTTTAGTAGTAAACTAACTAATGTTTCAAAACAACAACAAATATTTTTAAACGAAGTGAAAAAAATAGTGATTTAGAAATAAACATCCCTATTTGTGTTCAAAAATACTTGGCTGTTAAAAAAAACAGGAAAAGTGATGTATAGTTGAGTTAAATCTACTATGTCCCATTGAATTAGATTCAACTTCATAGTAGACATAATAAGAGATATTAGAGACTATATGATCCAATCAAAGGTTTCTAACTGTGATATCAAATGATATATATTTGATCGAATCAAACTCATCATTAACAGATCTAATAAGAATCATATCAAACAACTAATAAATCACTTACAATAGAAAGTTCTATTAAAAAAAATTCTCAAGAAAAATGAATCGGTTTCAAATATTGCCAGAATTTTAATGTAATTTTAACTATACACTAACATAATAATTAACCAATAAAACATTTAAACCGTTATAATTATTATATATATAATAGATTTGAGACCTTTCTATTATATAATTTTTTTAATATAAAATGGTATATATATATATATATATATATATATATATATATATATATATATATATATATATATATATATATATATATATATATATATATATATATATAAAAAGAGAGAAAAGAAAACACACACAAATAAAATAAAAATATAGGCACTTATAAACTAATGACAATATAATATTATAAACATTAAACATCATTTAATTTAAACGTGTTAAATATATACAAGTAAAATGATTAATAAATAAATAACTTACTATATAATAAAAAAATAACTATTGAAATATTGACACTTATTTTATGAATCATAATTTTTCAAATACTTTCTTGATCACAACATTATATGTCGTATTTGTAAGTTTACCATCTTTATATAAAATTAATATTTTTAACTATTGACAATGCAACATACAACCGTAAGAATAATATTACGGAAATTTACGAAAACAAATAAGAAATAGGAAAAGTTGAGACATGTGTTTAACACATTGTCTTTAAAACAAATTCGTCCGTTATCGGATGTTTGTTTCCCATGAAACAACAACTAGAAGTGGTTCTTCTAGACCACCCAAACTCTTATTATGTCTGGATTTTATCTTTAATTCAGCAAGAAAACTAAGAATATGTAATGGGGAAGAAGAGAGTTTTTTTACATATTCTAGTCCTCAAATGGTTGTATAGTAGTATTATTTACACTACACATTCTATAACCTCTCATTTAAACACCTCTATTAATCACAAAATTAATGTGTGTTAATATGTAATTAAATTGTAATATTAATTACAATTTTAGTTACAAAGGAAAGATATTTGCATGAAAGGTGCACTAAACTTTTCTTTTCTTTCTCTCAACCATTAAACTCTTTTATTTACTTCTTCCAACACCATTACTTTAAGGACTAATTTATCATTCATATAAATTCATTTTGGACATGTTAAAAAATGGGAAAAAAAAACTCATTTTTATGAATTGGTTAACACCAATTTTCCAACAACAACTGTCCATGCGTGAATATTGGTTGTCTAAAAAACAACACCACCTTCGAATGTGATTATCCTTGGCTTTTATTTATTGTCATTGCAAAACAAATAATGTAACGTCCCAAAAATATTAATAAAAGTTTTAATATTTAAACCATCAAATTCATACAAACATTTGTTTCAAAACCAATTATAATAAAATATATCTCTCAAACATCAGAGTAAAACAGTAATAATCAGCACGGAAAAGCCATCAGGGGATGTTGTGCAATCAAGTTGGGCCTTTAGAACTGGAAGTACCTCGAAATATTTAAACCACAAAACCTTAAGCACAAAACTTAGTGAGTTCCCTAAAATACCACATGTCATATATGGGATAGGGAATGTTATAAGCTAATCCATAGTCTTACTATTACTATTAACCATGAGCCAAATCATGGTCTTTCCTTACAACATTGGGCGCCAAACTTTGATCTTACATACAAGTATCAAGAGATACATCTTGGTCTTACATGCAAGCATCATAAAGACAATTAGCATCCTACATACAAATATCAAGGCTAGACCCAAGTCTTACATACAATTGTGAGTAGCCAAATCCTGGTCTTTTATATATTTGCTAGGAGCCACATCTGGGTCTTTCATATAATTGTCAGGAGCCAAATCTTGGTCTTTTATATGATTTTCAAAAGACTCACTTCGTATACGTAGTCAATAATTATCAACTCACATAATCAAATGAATGGGTGCTATACACCTCCTAATAAACCACACAAGGTATACTCTTAGTTCACCTTCCAAAACTAGCCAATTGACCAAAAGTCAACAGTCATAGTCAACGGCCAAAATCATCATCGATTGACCTCCATGTCGTGGCCAGTTCATGGCTATTTCATGGCTCACTCCAAACAAAACAGTCGACGGTTCCCTCATTGCCACACTGTGGCACCCTTCATTCCACATTGTGGCTACTACTTGAGAACAACTCAATAGATTGAGTCCTTAATCCATTAAGCCTTCAACTCCAACTTTCCATAAAGCTTTTAGGGACTCTAAAGGCTCATAGAATCCAAACTTTATGGACATGCATGTCACTCTCTCATCTAGGTAAAAAATGGAAGAAATATGGTCAAAACCCCCATGCATGAATTCAAAACTATACAACTCTTTAGATCTGGAACATCTAACCATCTAGGGACCTAGGCCTGGCAATCGTGTCGTGTTCGGGTTGGCGTGTCGCGGGTTGGCGGGTCAAAATATGACAACCCAAACACGACCCATTTAAATATACAGGTCACGGGTTGGCGGGTTTGGAACATAAACCCATATATGACCCACCAACCCGTTTATTTATACGGGATCACAGGTTGGCGGGTTCGTGGGTCAGATTCCATAAATAAAATTGACAATTAAACATAAATAAAATTTTGATGGTTGATGCAAATATATCCAAATTTTAGACAGTTAACTACTTAAGTCTTAAAGATCCAAATGAAAATCAAAAACATTCGTAGAAACATGTTCAAATAAAAAGTTAATACAAACATAGATAATACTTATTAAATATTAATACTTGATACATAAATACACTTAAAAATAAAAAATATATATCTTTTTAATTAAAAATATAAACGGGTTGGCGAGTCAACCCGTTTATTTTTTGAGAAACCCATATATGACCCGTTTAATAAACGGGTTGACAGGTTGGCGGGTTGGCGTGTTGGCGGGTTGAAAAACTCAACCCAAAACCATTTATTGCGTGTCGTGTCGTGGGTCGTGTCGAGAATTGCCAGCCCTATAGGGACCTCTCTGACCAATAAAGCTGCCAAATTTATTGAATCTATCCATTCGACACATCAAGAACATGATGAAGAACCATTTAAACCTAGATCTAGAAGAGGCTAACCAACAAGATCAGAAAAAAAAAGAAACTCACAAAGATCTAGAAGTTGCTCAAATGAAATCTCTAAGCTTGCCAAGAGGTACTCTACATAACAAGGGTCTTCTTTTTCCTTCCAAATGCACCAAATCACCAAAAGTAAGCTCAAATATGGTGGGAATGGAATTAGGGTTTGCTTCAAGGTTCTAAGGGTGATGGAGGCTATAAATAACGTCCTATATAAAAGGTTAGAGGCTTAAATATGGAGCAACTCCTAAAATTTTTGGCTTGTGCCAAACAATCACCACGTCGTTACACCTTTCATGTCACATCGTGGAGTCCATCCAAGAAACACGATCCTCATATTGCATGCCATGTCGTGGCATATGGTTTTCCTTAAAAAGCATGCTTTTGACTATTTTATGCTATTTGTTGATCCATTCTGAGATATGAGTAGTAAATACAAGCAGTAGAAACTGTCTTCTTTGAACTGTGAAATGAATCCTTTTATCTGAATGCATCAAATACATTCTTAGAATAAACGTACGGTTTCCACTATTACTTCCATATATTATCTCAGCTTCTATAACACACCTACCAAATGCAATAACTCGTAGCCTCGTGTCATTAGATAGTCTGCATTTCTTATCAATATTCCTTAGTAACATAGATGGAACACCGAATTTTAATACCAACTTATGAATTGGCAGACTTGACGGTTTAAGACCATTTAGAACATTAGGGGAGTGTAAAGTCTCATCAAAGTCATCGCGAACAAAATCTAAATGAGAAAGACTATTTGAACTTAAGTACGGTTGTTGAGCTCTTGGAAATAATGATAACGCTCGTTAATCTCTTGAAGGACTTCATTCTTTGGTGCAAGGATTGCTCTTTCTTGAAAAAAAGATTGGATTGTTGGCATTTTCAATAGTAGAAGGATAGAAAAATTAAGTTAATGAACCAATATGTAACGCTCGCAAATTCAGGCTACACATAATAAGTAATAATTATTAAAATTAAATCCTTGAATAGGATAATCTATAGTCGTGCGAACTGCAGACTATATAATACAAGTTTCGTATTAAGGAAAAATAGAAAAACTCAGCTGAATCGTTCGTAAGTCGTAAAAATAAGTGCGCCAAAACACACACACACACACACACACACACACACACATATATATATATATATATATATATATATATATATATATATATGTGTGTGTGTGTGTGTGTTTAGGTTATTATGTTTTTACTAACTATTGTGTGTCAGAATGCATAAATTTGGACCACCGGATGAAATAAAATCAAAGGTCATGATCTGAGAATCTATATTATTACAATAAGGTAACATGTATCATATAATCATATAAATTTGAGCATTAGGGTATTTTTGTCAAATGAACTATATTAAAAAAAAAGGAAATTTTCAGATTTTAAGGGATAATTAGATCTCTTATTTTTAAATTTTTTATTTTTTTAAAATTAATTCAAATTTAATTCTAATATAGGTTTTAATAACAACTGATTTTATTTTGTCAGAATGACAAAGCCAACCATAAACTAGTAAAGATATTTTTGATTTTATTTTTGTAGAATATGGTTATATTCAAGATATTTTTTTTATAATTAACATGCTTAAAAAATTGTACAACATATTATCAAGAATAACATTTTCTAAAGAATACAATTTTTATTCTTTAAGCATTACTAATTGCATTAATTCGTAAATGTAACGGCCTATTTTGAATTGTTGCCCATTTGGGAGTGGAAAATGTAATTTGGATGATCTGGGTTTTCAGTTTGTGCTTTGGAGCAAAAGAGTATTTTGGTAATATATCAGCTCAAGATCCTATGTGAAATAGACGTTGTTCGGGTTATGGTAAGGCAGGTACGAGTTGATTAAAGTGTAGAGTTTCTCGTTACCTTTTCATGGATATAAGGACTGTCGAAATGGGATTTATAACGAAGAAGTTATGGCCTTCGGAGTGCTTAAGGGTTTAAGGGGAAACCCTAGTACACGGGGCGTACCTAGGGAGTACGTGCAACATACCGATGCAAAGAGCATTATGCTTAGCGTAAAGTGGTGTACGCTTGGCGTACTGCGAGGGGTGATGCGGTAGTGTGAGGCCTCGTACGTCGGGTGTATGAGGAGTACGCTGGGCGTACGAAGGTAAGTGAGAAAAACCTTAATTTTGTGTTGTAGCCTATATAAGCTTTATGATAGCCTCTTTTAATCAATTCTTAGCCAACCTTCATGCTCTAAAAATGATAATTTGACCTCTATCCCTTGTTTGGTGATCTTGAAGCTCTTGTGAGATTTTTTGGAGGGTTTGTGGATCTATAAGAAGAAGGAGAAACTTGATGTAACGTCCATAGATTCGGGCTAGTCAATTTAGAGACGATGAGCATCAAAAATGAGTTTTTGATGGAAGATTATTTAGAAGTATTAATCTAAACCAAGTTGTAGTATATGTTACAAGGGTTCCATACATATAAAGAACGGAGTTATAACGAAGAAGTTATGGCCCGTCGAAGTTTTACGGCAAAACCGACACGGCACCGGGAGACGTAAATAGTGAATTTACGGTAGAGGAATTTTTAGCCTTATTAATCTAAACAAAAGTCGTAGAATATGTTAAAATGAGAGCGTCCATAAAAAGAACTCCCAAATCTGACTTCGTATGAGGAAGTTATGATTTTTCTAACATTTAGCATAACAGTGCACAACCCGGAAATTCGAATTTTAGATCGGTCGATTTTCAGCCAAAATAATCTAAACGAGAAATGAAGATATCGTTAATAGGAGTTAAACGATAAAAATACAGTCGAAAACGGAGCTCGTATGCGAAAGATATGCACGAAGCTTAGTCTCTACTCTTCGAGCGCGGCAAATTCGATACAGTTTTGTAAATCCGAGATAGAATGAAAATTAGCCAACAGTGTCTAAATGAAAGTTGTAGTAATCATAATTACCAACACGTGGATATAAATAACTTCGAAAACGAATCTCGTATGCGAAAGATATGGACGAAACTTAGTCTCTACTTTTCGAGCGCGGCGAATTCGAATACAGTTTTGTAAATATGAGATACAATAAGAATTAGCCGACAGGGTCTAAATTAAAGTTGTAGTACTCGTAAATACCAACGCGTGGATATGAATAACGTAGAAAACGGAGCTCGTACGCGAAAGATACGGACGAAGCTTAGAGACTACTTTACTATAAAACTCCTATAAATAAAGGGTGAACTCCTCATATTTTCTTCACACCATAACCTCTCTTTCTCTCTCTAACTTCTCTCTAACCTCCCTAAACCCCTCCCAAGTATAGGGAACCTCCCTAGCACAAGAAGAAAGCCCCGGAGCGCCCGACGGCTCCGAGAAGAAAAGCTTTCGGCTCGGAAACGCTGCTCCAGCGAAGCCCGGTTTTTAATAAAAACCCGTTGTAAGTGAGCTACGCATATACTATATTTAATATAGCTTTTATTTAATTATAGTAACATTATTAGGAACTTAAAATAATTATTTGGGCTATTATTATAAGTTATATTGAGTGTTATTTAACGCTTAAATAATTGTAATAGTAGTTAGACTATTAATTAGTCGCGGTTAACGTTAAAAACTAAACCCTAGTGGTATTGATACTAGGTTTTGTCGAGGAAAATTGTTTTGAGATAACAAAGCGCTGTCTGAGTTCGGAATCACCACCTAATCAAGTGAGTGCATGGTCCTTTCATCTTACACATAGATATGAAGTATTTTATATAAATTACGTGCTATATGTGCATTTATCCGAATACTTGTTGTTTATGATGGATGAATGATTTTATACATGTTTTAAATGATTTAAACTGTATATTTATTTTATATCTACATAATATGTTGGGATAAAACATGGGTAGATGAAATAGTTGATGTGTGATGAAATAAAACAATGAGAGATAGGTGATGATAATTAGGTGAGGATAGATAGGTGATGATGAATCGATGATGTAGGATGAAAGATACTATAACCTTGTTCGACAATTTGGAGATGTAGTCATCTACCAGAGTATAGATGGCGACCACGGACTATTATAGACAACCCCGTGGAGACACCAGCAGGCTCATAACCCGTAGGTGATGAATTACGACTTCAGGCGATGTTGTAACTACGTATTCATGCGATGATACTTTAACCCCTTACTATGAATTACGAGTTCAGGCGATGTTGTAACTACGTATTAATGCGATGATACCCTAACCCTTGTTGGTCACGTATTGAGGGAGTAATCCCTGAATCAATATTGTCTATGCAATGTAGGCGATGATCCTTAGGGAAAGTACTTAGGAACAAACATATAAGGAAATACGATGTAAGGAGATGAGAGGTAAATATGATGTAGGAGACGACTCTTAGGATAAATCCTTAGGGATGGTACTTAGGAATAAAGAAGATAATGGGGATGGGGAATTGGGTTAATTGTTTGATGATTAAACATAATAGTTATATTATTGTGGGTTGAAAACCCTATGTACTCACCAGGTTTCCCAACTTGACCCACTCAGTTTACTTGTATCACAGGTGACGATGTGAAGTTACATTACACTGAGAGATTAAGGAGATATAGATCACTAGTGTAAATGAATGTAAGTTCTGTTTATGCTTATGTTTCGGTATTGACGATGACATCCTAAATGTTTTAAAATGAATAAAAATACATTTCTTCGGAAATGCTTTGATAATGAAATTATCATGTTTTTTTTTCTGGGAACAAATTCCGCAACGTTTTTATTAAAAGAGATACTCTGATTTTTATAAAGCATAAACAAAAATCGGTCTTTTCTGGCCGTGAAAATGGGGATGTCACACTTGAAGATTTGTTCTTTGAAGGAAAGCTTTAAGATCCAACATTTGCATCTCCTTTTGGTGGATTGGGAGGTATAAAGTCCAAACCTTGCCTTTTTATTTCATGGATCTTCTTTTTGGTTCATTTTTGGTCATTTTGACCCTTTTGGTTGATGAGTGCGAGTTAAAGTCGTTTTTGAAGCTTGAAATTATAGATCTGGATATATCATGGGTTCCTATGGTGGTTTTGGTTCCATGCATGTATTAAGTCAAATATTAAGTCCCTTTGAGCTCTAGAGTCCTATTTAGTCATACATGCACATAAAGTTGGCAACTTTATGTGATTAACCATCTTGGGGAAGTCAGATATGAGTTTGGATACAAGTCTTAATGGATTAAGTGATAATTTGGAAAGATGGCCATGACTAGTGAGTATGTTGGGCGTACAAGTATGTATGTTGCACGTACAAGCCCTCCATGTTGTACGCTGAGCGTTCAGGCTGAGTACACCCCGCGTACTCGGCAGGCTTGGGCTCTTTCATTTTGGGCTTGGTTGTGTTGGGCCATGTTGGGCCATCAGGATTTTATGGTTGGACTGTTATGACTTGTTGGAACTTCTTGGGTAAAGGCCCACGAAAGGAATTTAAACCAATTTGGAAAATTGGGCCATATTTGTGATGGGTTTTATGTTATACATCAATCCTATGGTGTACATGCAAAACCCTAAACTTTGGATCTAGGTTTATCTAAATGTACATTCAGTAATCATCCAAAGCTCATAAACCCTAGATCTAGCATACATGTAATCGAATTAACATAATAACAGGGTTTAGATCATACCTTTGATTGTTATGTAGCAATAACAATCTATTCCTTCTTGTAATTGGCTTCAGAATGCTCAGTGCCTCAAGTGTTGCACCTCTAATGGAGTCACAAACACCATAAGCAATAAGGATGAAGAAGGAGGAGATAGGAGGCACCAAAATTCATCTAGAAACCCTAAGGAATCATTCACCACGTTTTTGGGGCTTAGGGGGTCCTTAAATAGGTAGGCTATTAGGGTTATCTAACAAGGAAACCCTAATTTGACTGTTTAATCCCTAAGCAGTCCATGGACTCCCTTTAGAATACCTCTTGGACGAAAATCATATGGGCTCCCCATAGATTTCGTCCAACCTTTATTCTAAAGCAATCCATAGCCCAATTGTAATTATCTTATAATTACAATTCTAGTCCCCTAAGTTTAATTAATCTCTTTTACCCACAAAATTAATTCTTTATTAATTCTTGACTAATATTAATTAAACAATATGATTTCTCCTTTAATATATTATTCTCATAATATATTAATAAATCATAATTAAACCTTTCTCTCCTTAATTCATCCTACATATTGCTATGGTGAAGGCAACCCAAAAGGACCATGCTCATAATCGGGTCAAGTACATACCAAAATAGTCATGGACTTAGACACTAATCCAACAATTTGGGTCTTAGATGCTTATTTTGGATTTTGGGCCTTTGGTCATCTAGTTTGGGCCTTGGCCTTGGGCCAAGCTTGAGGAAGGGTAAAATGGTCTTTTACCATATTTTGGACTCATAGTGTGAGTTAGGGGCTAGATGTTAATGGGTTGTCATTTTTGGTATTTGATAACGCGTGGATTTTAGCAGATCTGCAGTTAGAGACTATTCGTGGGATCAGCTTCTGAGGTGAGTTTTCCTCACTGTACTTACGGTTTGAAGGCACCAACATCGGCCCTTTGGATTGTTATCCTGGTTTATCGTATGATTGAGTACTGTAGTGATATGTTAGATCTATATCCTGAAAGATAGGATGATGTCATGCTTAGTGATCTATTAGATCTACCTATTATCTATTTTGGCTATATGTTTAGCGGTTAAATGTGTTGATATTGTGTGGTTGGGTTGAGACTGTACTGCTTTGTGCGGCCAATCAACAAACCTGATAATGTATGCTTATATGTTATATATATATATATATATATATATATATATATATATATATATATATACACACACATACATATCAATGTGTTATATGTATGCTTATATGTTATGTATATGTCAACATGGTTTATGTGTGGTTGGGTTGAGGCGGTCCCGCTTTGTGCTGAAGGCCAACAGACCCAGGTCGGCCCGGATAGACTAAAGGCCAGTACGGCGTACCAGTCAGGCCGAAGGCCCAAAGAACGGTCTAGATAGGCTGAAGGCCCGGTGTGGCGTACCAGTCATGTTGAAGGTTCTATGAGCGATCCATATAGACTATAGGTCGGAGGGACGTTCTAGTCATACTGAAGGCTCTGCGGCATGCCAGATAGATTGTAGGTCGGTGGGGGGTTCCAGTCATGCTGAAGGCCCTGTATGCATGCTGTTTGTTGGTATATGTTATATGTCTGTGTGTTGGTACTTTGGGGGAACTCACTAAGCTTTGTGCTTACAGTTTTGGTTTATGGTTTTAGGTACTTCAGAGAATTGTGGCAAGGTGAAGGTGTGACTGTACACATCTTGATTTTATGTCATTGATCTTGGGAGGCACTAATTTTTAAATAATGTTTTGAGAACACTAATTTTGTAAACATTTTTATTAGTAAAAGGGGTCGTTTTGAAAAGTTTAAAATTGTTTGAATTTTTGGGATGTTACAAGTTGTTATCAGAGCCTTGGTTTGAGTGAATTGGAGGAACACTCATGTAAATCCAATCTCAAACTAAGGAAAAAGATGTTTTCAAATGATTTTAAAATAGTTTTCAAAATAATCAACGAGGATGTGATGTGTACGATCAGCCGGAGACCCCAAATTACCACATAATTATTTTGAGATTTTTCTTTGATATGTTAGAAAAACATGCTAGTATTAGGATAGGGATCTTCAGGAGTTGTATGATAGAAATGCATGTTATATGATGCCTTATCTATTATAGTATCCTTGATTGATTATTGTATGACTCTTTCGCGTGTGATCTGGCTATTGAGTGAATGCGCTAAGTCACATGCTACATGGTTTTACTGATCTTAGGATAAGGGGTTTGGTCCTGCTGCGCAACTCTTTTCTAAGTCCAACCATTGTGGGGTTGAATCTTTTAGTCTAGGATTGTTTAAACTATGGGGCATGCTCTTGTATTCATGTAATAGTCGTCTGGCACCAATAGAGGGTCTCATGGCAATTTATAGTAAGGTGAGTTATGTGGGGTCATCTGGCCAGTTGTGTTATTGGATGAGGAGGTTGTGGTTTCCTTAGAGTGGGTGCGGTTATAGTGGGTCAGCGCGAGGAATGTTTAGCCACTCTTGCGAGAGTAGGGGCAGGGGGAAGGTGCATCCAAGATGCTGGGAGGTAGAGGTCGAGAGTTTTGTATGAGGATCTGTTTGATTTTGTTATTTTTTGTGTCAATCGACTCTTATGCTCGAATGTTGCTTGCTTTGTGCTTTGTGGAACTCTTAGGTGATGGGAGTTAGCTACTAAGTGAATATGTCAAGTCACATGTGACAAGGGTTGAATAATCTTAGAGTGATGGATTTGACCCTTTTGCGCAACTCTTGTTTGGGTCCAACCGTTGTAGGGATGAGTCTGTTACTAGAACGATTATCTAAGCTTTGTTGAATTGTTGTATGTGCTTGTATTCATGGGGTGGGTGAATGACATTATGAGGAGTTCTTCAGCAGCTCATGGCAGGGTGGGGTCGGGAACCTAGGAAATCCTAGGGATTGCTTCAGTGGGTATCGTTGCATTGGTTAGCGAGTGTTGGGGTATGGATTTGTGAAGGTGACTTAGAGGATTCAGGAGCATTATTGAGGAAAGTATGGATAGGTGTGGAAGGTTGTATTGGGCTCGTACTACTGAAAGCGCAAGATCCATACTCGAATCGGGGAGAGTCTTGGAGAATCTAGGAAGCCTATGGGATGAGGATTCATGGGTATATTTGGATCTTTTGCTTGCTGTTTCGGTATGGTGTTGAGCACTCGGGAATGGGGTTCAGATTCTGGTTTCCGGCTCAGTAGCAGGTACTGAGCCGATCTATGCACGAACGCAGGAGTTCATCTCATCAGAGATTACGTGCATGGCTTTGCGTTTTCCTTGATCTTACTACACAAAGAACCCACCATCTAAGCCCCGCGTACGCCATACTTACGCCCAATGTATGACTTCAGCTAGCCCAAACACGAAGAACCCAACCTCTAAGCCCCAAACAACTTCATGGCCCAAAACAAATAAATGCAAGATTAAATAAATTAGCAATACCTTGGAATCACAGATGTTACACTTGATGATGATATTGTTAGATCTAGCTAGTTTTGAGTGTTATGAGATTTTGGTCACTTTAAGTGCATAAAGTTTAGATCTTGAAAGTTTGTGACCTTGTTATGGATAAAGTTGGAAACCATATCCATCTAAACATCATTTTGATTCAGATCTGAAGGTTTGAGACATGGACTTAATGGATTAAGTTGAAAAAATGCACTTTTGGGTCCCTTTAAGACTTAAAAACTAGATCTTGTTTGTTGGGACCATTCAAATGGATAAAATTGAAAACTTCATCCATTATGGAGCTATTATGAACCTTAAAAATGGTTGCTTGATTGTTTCCTTAGAACCATGCAAGAGTTACGTGGTTTTGAGTGTTGTAGAAGTAAGGATTTTGGAGATTTAACCCTCTTTAGCCATGAAAGGCTTAAAGGTTTTGACTTTATGGTTTAAGACATCATTTAGGGTTAAGATAAGAGTTTGGAAAACTTGACTTAAACCAATAAGATCTTGATGGTGAGTTTTGTCCTCTGATGAGTACGTTGGGCGTATGAAGGCGTACGCTCAACATAGTGTTTGGTCGGTGCATCGAGAACTTGTATATTCTACTTCGTGGCTGGGTACGCAGCGCGTACATCAATGGTACGCAGGGCGTACTCCCCAGGATGGACATTTTGGGTTTTTTAAGGATTGGGCCTTATTGGGCCATTGGACTTTTGACCTTGGGCCATGGATTGATTGTGAGCCTTCTTGGTATTGGTCCCATGATAGTTTTTGGGCCCAATTAGGAAATTGGGCCATATTGGGCTTCGAGTTGCCATTTAGGAAGTTAGGCTTTTTGGAGCAAATGGATTGGGCCCAAGTTTCGGGTCAAGTAAGGAAAGGGTAAAATGATCTTTTACCCTAGTTATGGATTAAGTGGCTTTAAATCTTGTTTTGGGTCAAGATCCAATTATTAATTGGATAATTATTTGATGGTGCTAGCACAAAGGGATTTCCGGATCAACAGACTGAGAATTTATTGGGAGATTCAGCGGCTTGAGGTGAGTTTCCTCACCATGTTTAGCAGGTCGAAGGCACCAATGTCGGCCCATGGTTTGTTATGTTAGGATGTTAGATGTTTGTGTGACTCTTTCATGTGTATGTGCTTGTAAGCTTACTGGGTGGGGACCGATGATTATTTTGTATATTATTATCTTGTTATGCTTATATGATTTGTATGTTGGGCGAGGCCCGTTATACTCAGTGGGCGGGGTCCATTATATTCAGTGGGCGGGGCCCGTTATTTGAGTTAGGGTGGGCCCGTTATACTCATCGGGCGAGGCCCACTATATGTATGATATGTATGGTATGTGGTATTTTGGGGAACTCACTAAGTTACTTGATTACAGTTTTCAGTTTTTTATTTCAGGTGTTTTCGGTTCAATATGGAAGGGCCCAGCTTGATCCTAGCGCATCCACCCATGTTTCTGCAACATGTCGATTTTGGGATTGTACTCTCTGATAACTCTGTTACTTTGAATGTTTTTTGTAAATATAATTGGTGTTTTGGTTAAATAAAAATGAAATTTTTACCTCTTGATTTTCAGGATGTTATAATAGTCTTTCTTGCCATGATCCAACAACGGTTTTCCATGGAAGTCACAAAGACAAATAGGTGTTGTGATCCAACCATAGTTTTTCATAAAAGTGTTGTGATCCAACCACAGTCCTTCATACAGGTGTTGTGATCCAACCACAGTCTTTCATGTAAGATTCACAAAAACAATCTAGAAACCTACATAGTATAGTGAGAAGACTCACCTCACACTCGCAATCAGACAATCACAACTCGAAAGTCAATAAACTGGTAGTACAACCCACCTATCGAGATATCCAACGTCAAACCTTAGTCTACATTCCAAAACTAACAATTTGACCAAAAGTCGACCAAGTCAAAAAGCCAACGGTTATGGTCAACGATCAAAGTCAACGCCTGTCGACCTCCACGTCGTGGCTATCCAGTCACAGTCACGATCATGAAGTGCTTCAATGTCATGGTTGACATGCTACTATGTCGTGTCAGCACCAAACAGAATCATCATGAATTCCTTTCCTTCTCCACGTCGTGGCAACCA